>NC_087201.1:77263443-77334212 GCF_015104395.2 Macrobrachium nipponense | reverse complement strand
TAGGCGCCATGGAATTTGCCCTTTCCGATTTCCCAGTTCTTTTAATTCACTTATCACTACAAGCCTTGAATCCAAACTAGGAACAAATGTGTGAATGTGCCTTTTTGCGTGTGATCTTAGAACAGATTTTGGCCCATGCTGCAACTGTCAAATATCATTCTCTTTTCCTTGTCTTATAAAAGCTAAAGCAGAAATAATTTGAATATTATCCAGAATAATACAAACAGATCCTATAAGGAAGTGAGCTAGGAAATATAACTCAATTGCCAATTTACAAACAAGATCCAAAGTTCTCTTTCACTTCTAAGGTAGAAGTGGCCTATGACCACTCAGAATCTATTCCTAAGGAGAGAAGTTTTTATAAAGGAACTGAAGAAGTTTTCATAAACTGTGTTATATATCTAAACGCTTTCATTTCAAAATACAGACGTATGTAAAGAATTCGAACTTTCCACGAATGATGCTTGTTGTAGTTGTTTCTATATAATGACGTTGATATTTTTTTCTCTCAAGTTGAATCTGATTAATTTTTCTTCAATGACAATCCTCTGAGGCTCTTTCGTGCTTCCGTCTTTTAGATGAGCTCGAAAAAATCTGGTAACTCACTGGTGCTCTGGGATCGGTTTTCTAAATAACGGAAGAAAGTGATGTAAAACTTAAGAAATCATATTACTTTGCAGTTGTTCCTTGTTACCATAGAGTTCAATGTCTGAGTCCATTGTCCAAGTGTGGTGGATATCAGATACTAAAATGATAAACGTCTATAAATTTCCAAAGACTGACTTCAACTTTCGCGAGTGTGGCTGCTGTCCTGGCCAGCAGCCTCGTAAAGAGAGAACATATTCATCTACAAAACAGTACTGTGAGACGTGCGAGCGGAAAGGAGAAACACTGAATTCACCGACCGCCGTGAATAAATCTGGAATACCAAACCATGAGGGACTTCTCACAAGATTCTGTAATGTTAGAAAGATGAAATGGTGTCGATGGAGTATCTTCTGTGGAAGCAGATTCCTATTTTGCAACAAATTAAACCATTGCGTTGGCAAGATATTTCCTTTGGCTTTTAAGCTCATTCAACTGCAGTTACAAGGGTTGCATTACTTTGGTCATAGGATGAATTTTACGCTGTGTTCCTTAAGAAGATCGCATTCGATATTTTGTGCTGATTTCATGCAATCTGAAAAATTTTGAAAAGTTTTTGGTTCATTTTAATCTTCTAGTTTTCTCGAAAAGTACAGGCTTTCTCAAAAATCAAACTCGTAAATTTGAGATCTTTTTCTGCGTTTTTATTTATCTTTTGAGCGTGGTGACCTTTATGGACCACTGAGAATAAAGTAGTGGCAAATCGACTGTTTAGGTCGGCCTTATGCCTTCCAACACCAAACCCCCCTCCCCCCCTCACCCACCCACCCACCCACACACACACACACACACACACACACACACACCCAGCACAAATAGCCGTCTCTTGCTCCGCACCTGTTTGTTGCATGTTTGTTAGTGTCAGGGATTTAGTACCATTGACATTACCTATATAGTATACAATAATGATCACACCAAATGACTTTTAACATAAATATTCATACGCGGAAGAAACCATAATTAACGTATACTGATAAACGTGACCTTAGTGAGAGATCTCTAAGAACCTAAGCTTGTTTTGAGTGGACGTGAAGTTTCCCGAAGCGGCGAGACTCCCTTGTCTTCAGTTCATGGTATAAAGTTTTTGGCTTTATTTTTCCTTGTTGATTACCCGAAGAGAACGTACATCTCATGTGAAGTGTTGATTAAAGTAAAGGAAGACACTCATTATATTTACTTCACTACCCATTCCAAAATCATCATAACACCAGGTTCTAAATTTGCAAAAGTAATGTGTTCATAAAATGAAATTTCTATTCATTTGGTGATTTTTCTTAATCTCAAACGTGTCAGTTACACAGGTCGGCGCTTTGTGGCTTTGTGGTGTAGGCTCGAAAATATGCAGTCATCCAGAGTGACTGTTGCAATCGGGGTTTCCGAAAGCCTTCTGCATCTGTGCTAGGTAAAAAGCATGCCATAAAGTATAGCTAACATTTCCTACTTTATCATTTTTTATCTTTCTTTCTTGTTTATTTATTTATTCATTCATTTGTTATTCTTTATTTAGTTATTTATTTCTTATTCCTCTTTTATGTATTCATTCACTTTGTTATTCTTTACTTATTTATCTATTCATCTATTCATTTATTGATTTTTTTTTGCTTATACCCAAAAGAATTGCAACACCTTGATCAAGTTATGAAACGAAACTTGTGTCTGGGTGAGTTACCTACAAGATCAATAGTTTCAGTTTGTAATATAACATTACTGTAAGTTTTTTGTCGTAAGTTTATTTGTTGAGATCTTTAACGATGACGATGTTTCTTAAATAGGATTCAATGGATGAAAAGTTTATCTCTCAATTATCATGCCCTCTTGAGTGATACTTCGGCAAACTGATTAGAATGGAAGAGGCATGAACTCTGTCAGACATGTATCCTCTTAACGGCTTTTCTCACAGTGGAATTTTCTGATTATCTCGACGCCATATTATTCAGTAAAGACCTTTACTTATTCATTCCTTCATGCCTTAACTTGTGATTTAGTCTTTTGCTATGAATTGTCTTTTGCGTGTTATTCCTAATTATTATTAATGTTGGTGGCAATGCATATACTTTTCAAAATTATTGTTAGTTTAACAATATAATGATAAGTTTACCTTAGCTTACGTTATATTTCTCTCTCTCTCTCTCTCTCTCTCTCTCTCTCTTCTCTCTCTCTCTCTCAAATAGTTAATATTTAATTATATAATTCAATCCGCTAGTGTGACCGCATGCAAATCTCTTGAAAACTTTCAAATCTCTGTCTCTCAGTTTTATTGTTGTAAATTAGCCCCTTTTCTTTATTACTCAATGTACTACAATTGTAGACATAACACATCTCTCGAGTAGTACTAGCTTTCCAACATTTATCATCGAATAATTTGTACAAACAATGAGTGTTCGTAACCTATATCGTTTACATAGATAGTCTTCAGGAACTCCCGATTTATTGAATCACGATGTGTTTGTGTGTGAGACGTCATGACACTTAATTAGTGTTAGAATAAGATATCTTTAGGTGAAATCTTTCTTTGCATTCAGATAGAAAAACCTGAAGCACAAAAATACTCTTTCACTTATATTCTTGTTTTCTTTTCTGGGTCGTATGTACTTTGATATACTCACCAATGCAATCCTCCTCCTAAAACTCTCAGTCTTACACTTACATGACTGGAACTATCACATCTATATTCCATCGTCCGTCCCCAGAACTCTTATGACGCTACAGACGTTAATATCTTCTTTGGTTCTATCCTTTCAGTGAGTTCTTTGAATTCACGAGCACATAATGCCCTTCCAGGGTTGCCTCACTATAAGTGCCAACACATCCAGTTCTATCTCACTGGAAAAATGAAAGAAAATCAACTATCATAGATTTTGTCACGTGCACAAATTAGGGCACGGTCAAAACCCCAATACAAATTACACACACACACACACACACACACACACACACACACACATATATATATATATATTGTATGTGTGTGTATGTGTACATATATATTTTATACTATATATATACACATGCGCACACATATATATACATATGTGTGTGAGCACTTGCCTGTGTATGTGTGTATACTTGTATACCGAGAATATACTGATAATTTTGGAAATTTTAGGATCAATTGATGAAATAATATCGTCAAATATTATATGTCTGATTCATCAAAATTATGCTTTTACAGAATGTTTGCTTGATAAATCAAATAGGAAATAATGGAAAACAAGTTAAGTTTATCTTAGTTTAATCAGACCACTGAGCTGATTAACAACTCTCCTAGGGCTGGCCCGAAGGATTAGATTTCTTTTACGTGGCTAAGGTCCAATTAGTTACCTAGTAACGGGTCCTGCAGCTTGTTATAAGATCCAAACCACATTATACCGAGAAATTAATTTCTAATCACGAGAATAAATTCTTCTGGTTCTGCATTGGCAGCAGCAGGGAGCGAACTTTGGCTATCAGGTTGATAGGAGAGTATCCGACCCACCGGTCCAGTGAGGGACTATGAATGTCAAGAAAAAAAAAATAGAGAGAGAGAGTGAGAAAGAGACTTGTAAATGAATGAAAATTAAATGTAACCAACTTTATTCTTTTTCAAACGCATTTCACATACGTCCCGTAATTGTGGTTCCATGGCACTCTCTTAGCGCATAAATAAAAATAAAAATACTTAACCACTATTCTGAAAGCAGTTAAGGAAAATCTTACGCCCGGATTAGCAGCCTTCTGAAAATTATTTACCAAAGTTTGATAGATTTTTTTTTTTTCATAAAAAGAGGCAAAGGAGACCAAATATAGAAGAGAAACTTTAATTTCATAGCAGCATGTAAGACAAAAATAGGAACACAATTCTTAGTTATTTGACGTTCAAGATAGCATGGTTATCATTACAAAATCATTTCTCTTTATTGAAAATCTTATCCAAAATGGCCGAAACCTCCGTGAGGCCTATGGAAGCCTCCATAGAAAGGACGTCCGTAGAACCTAGAGGCTTCTGGTTCAGGTTCTGCACTTCGCCTCCAGCGTCTGTGGAATCCGAAGGATGAACCAAAAGGCCTGCGTCCATAGCCATAGTGTCCGAAAGATGGAGAAGCCTCGGGTTCTGGCTCTGCATCAGCTACGGCTGTGGCCTCTGGCTCTGGATCTGTGCGGGGAATTTATTAAGCGATAATAGAATTGGCGATCGACAGGCGCGAACCAGCGACCTCCCAATTCTAGGACTGGCAGTGAAGCCTTAAACCACCCCGACACCGCAAGAGATATAAGTTCATGCCGCCTCCCACCTGAAATACCTTTCGCGCGCAGGTATTTTTTGTCTTGGAGACTGCATCAACCCATCTCGTTCTCAGTGGCGTGGTAGTGCTTTTGCCCGCACGTAGTCATGAACTTACATCTTTTGCGGTGTCGGGTTGGTTTAAGGCTTCACTGCCAGTCCTAGAATTGGGAGGTCGCTGGTTCGCGCCTGTCGATCGCCAATTCTACTATCGCTTAATAAATTCCCCCTCGGTTAAGCATATATGAAAATATATTAATTCCGAGGTAGAGCGAATTAGATATTAAAGGACATTTGTAGTTCGATATATGTATATGAATCACGGTAATGTGATAGACTTATATATATTTGCATGTGTGCAGATTACGTAGGTAATACCTTAATTGCCTGCATCTTTTTGCTGATGTTGTATAATTAAACTGCTTAATGTAATTAGTAGATTACGAGCCAATGTTTATTTTAAATAATTAGTGCCAGATGATGAAAAGGTGAAGATGATCAATACACCGTTCTAAAAATACACTTTTATTACTAAAATTTTCAAAATACTGGATACTACGAGAGTGTAAATAACTTCAAACAAAGAAAGAAGTTGCCAGTTTAATTTCATTCATCAGTTTTTTTTATCAGTGACGATATTTGAAACGAAAAGAATGCAACTGATGAAAAATATGGCTTCCTTCTGTCTGATATTTTTGGTTGCTTATTTGCTATTATTCCTTAGCTACAAATAGAATTTCCATTTGCTCAGCAAATTATTTCTAAGTCACAGCTTCCGACGTCCCTGACAGTTGCTAAGAGACTGAGAAGTTGTAGATTGTCGTAAAAATTCATCATATAGAGGAACTGCATCTTTGCTAAGACGTTTCTCATTATAAATTTTGAATTATGATCAGTTACACAATTGATTCAGATCACCATTGTTATCCCTAATTTGTAACACCAGTAACCTTTTAGTGAAGCCTGACAGCTAAAACTGAACCTCTCAATCAAGATGCGTCACCTCAATCCTCACAGGATATTCTACTTCTTCATTTAGATACTTATACAGAATGTAAAAAAAATTCAGTATTTTTATCTCTATTTCTAAAGAAAAGTAATTTCCGTAACTTTTCTTATTTGTGATTTAACTTGTTAGGATACTTAGACATTGCCAGTGTCAACGCAGGTAAAATGAGTGTTAATGGTAAGCTCTAAAATCATTATATATCTATTGGGAATATAACACGCACACACACACACACAAAGAAAATAATCCTATGCGACTTATTATTAGTATGTTTGCTCAATATCACATAAACTTTCGAAATATATCACTAAGTTCTTGTCTCCGTTACTTAGAACTATCTCAGATTCTCTCATATATAATTCTCCATATCTAGTTGATAAATTAAACATAATCACGTTTTGTCCCACTGATAGAGTTCGTTAGTTTTGATGTTTGTTCTCTTTTACTAAAGTTCCTATAGATTCTATTTTAGAGTATCTTAGTAAAGAACTAACCCAGCATGAATTACATCTACCTGTAAGCCGTATTTTTTCACTCACTATGTCGTGCAACTGTTATTGTAATTTTATATTCAATGGTGAATTTTATCAACAAATATTTGGTAGGGCAATGGGTAACCCTTTATCACCACTCCTTTCAAACTTGTACATGGAATTCTTTGAAAAACACTATTTACCTACTGGTATTGATGTAAAATGATTTACTCTCTAATTTGAATAACCAGGTGCTATCAATTAAGTTTACTGTAATATTGGAAAAAGACAATTGCGTCCCTTTCTTAGATGTTTGAATACACAGGCAATCATTTCATCGTAAATCCATATCTATAGAAAATCAACGAACAACTCAACTTATGTCCATTTTTATTCAGGCCACCATCTTAATATCTAAATATCAATTTTTTCTTCTATGTTTTTATGAGCGTTGCGCATTGTCAGTCACTAATATTTGGATCAAGAAATTGAATACATAAGAAAAATAGGGACAGATTTATGTTATCCTTCACATATACTACAAATTTGCTGTAATAAGCACACAAAAGGTTTTATAGTGCAAGTAACAGGGAGAAAAATACTTCTAAGAACATTCTTAGGTTGCCTTATTTTAGTGGTTTTGAAACCATAAGATCATTGTTAAAATCTTTCAAGGTCAACTTCGTTTTTTCTTAAAATAACACACTAAAAGGAATGCTAATAAAAGATGGCGCCAAGGAAAGCAACAACGTAATCTATAAAATTCCATGTTTGGATTGCCCCTCGTTTTATATCTACCAATCTAGCAAGGATTTAGAAATAAGAATTAAACAGCATAAGTATTCTGTCACAACTGGACAAACATCCATTACAATGTTCATTCATGTAAGTGAAAATGACCACTGAATGAACTGGAACGACAGTTCAATAATTGCAAGATCAAAAGACGTCTTGTCACGAAATCTTTAGAACATGTAATTAAGCAACTTACTTCCAATTGTAATTTTATTCTTAGCTCTGGCCGGTAATATCTGTACCCTTGTACAAGTAAAATGTTTAAGAATGATCTTAAAGATAAAATCACAGACTTAATTACAAATTAGTTACTGTATAGATACTGTGTTTGTATATGTATGTTTAATATGCTTTTTGTGAATAAGTTTACTTTGTGAAAAAAGGTTTTATTGTTTACCACAATGAAATTTTTGTGTGGTGAGTCACCGCCCTGTATAATCTATTGTCTTGTTCCTGCTTCTGTGCAATCGGAGTTAGTCTTTTGTAAACCTCTTGAATTATACCCCTGTTTTGGGAAGGTACCTATCCTTCCTTTTCTTTGTGAACTTATTTTCATATATATGTCAGTCAGCTAAGTAAAGGACATTGAGTCAAAAGGCCTCGCAATACTCCTTCCTTTCACTTTCTTCCGTGGGTTGTGCCTTTATATATTCATTTCTTTCCAAATTTTCATGATTCAGTTATACATATATGTGTATATATATGTATATTATACATATATATTGTTTCTTTAGCGCCAATCAATTTTATCTAACAGTGGTGGCTCCAGTAAGAAAGCACAACGATATTGCAACACTAACTTAATCTGCTTGGAGCTTGAGAAGTTCAGGTGAAGATGTATGCATAACTTCCCTAATTTTAAATTCCGCAAAATTTGGCAAAGCATATATCTTAGAGACAATTCAAATTTATGGCTTCAGAAACTTTTGCAACGGCATCATGTATTAGGTTTGGAAGATTATATCAAAAGTCTATAGTGTCTGTAGTGTCACGATGATTCTTTGCAAGTGAGGTTTTGAGATTCCTCCTTCCACCGGTACCGGAGAAGATAGAAAAAGAAGCAGATAGGTATTGATGGAAATACCTAAACTATGAAAGAGGAAGATGACTGACTGGTTATTTTCCATAATTCACAATATTCACGTACGCTGGAGCGTCCGCGAATTCCCGAGAGTCTTTCCAGTTTCATGAATCATTTCCGATCATATATTCTTTAATGTAATTATTTATTAGCAAGCATGAATTGCAGATATAGTCACCTTGTCCATTAAATTTTGTTTGTTTTTCTCCGGTCTCTGGTCACAGTCATTTCGTCACCTAAGCAAAGGAATCCTTAAACTGGAATTTAACGGTGTCTATCTTCCATTGGTTTCTTGTGACATCCATTAAGGTTGGGCAATGCTTTGTCATCTCATTTGATGATGATTTCAAGGTTAGTGCAATGGATACATCTACGGCGAGACGGCGAGTATAAGCATTTCAAAGGAGACACTCTCTCTCTCTCTCTCTCTCTCTCTCTCTCTCTCTCTTTGTAATAAAGCAATTTGGATTATTCATTGAAGATTAAGCAGCAAAAAATCGTTCATATTCATTATAACTTTAAGACTTGCGCAATCGACTTCCTAAGGTTAGTCACGTATCTTCAGACATTCACACCAAACCCGAAAAATGGTAGTCGTACATCAGAAAGGTTTGTGAGTCATCTAATAGGGTTCATCGCCGTCCTTTCGTCTGCGTTGTCTGTATTGTTATAATTTGGCAAGTATGTCGTTCCACACCTTTACGGGTGAAGAACATAAACATTCCGTACTCAAAGCAAAGCAAAAGGAAAGGGAGGAAGAAAGGCCATTTAGAAAACAATCAACAAAGTAGGAAATGCAACAACAACAAAAATAACAGCATAACAACAAAGACAAGAATTGTCATCAAGATCAAGTTTTCCAGTGTTTTCGATCGTTTCCAAGAAACTTGACACAACTACAATAACAACACACGGAATCATTTCCGACCAAAACATGACCGAAAACATTCTTTGTCACTTCCCGGAAAGGACATTAGTTGTCTCATAATTCTCCGGAATATTTTTTTTTATCCTTTACCACATCGAAGCAACAACAAACTACTGAATGCTATCGTTGAAAGAACGACAAGTAAATGATAATCTAGAAAAATATTATCGAGTGATAGTTTTAAACTTCACTAATTTTTTTTCAAACGTAGAAGAGGTTTTGAGGGCTGTGAAAAGGGTTAGACTTACGCTGATGATTCGAACTTAGGTAGGGCCAAGGCCATGGGTCGGCGCTTCATTTTTGTGATGATTTGGACTTAAATTATTATGAGTACGTGAATATTGCTGTGTTTTGAGACTGGGGTAATGAATCGAACTTGCAGCAGTTTAAGGACACTGGTGATGCTCTGGACTAGAGCGGTTTGATTTGGGACCGTTGTTGAGTTCGGTGTTTAAGTGACGTATCAGACTTGTAAAAGGTTTCAGGCTCAGATAAGCTTTTGAACTTTCTTCCTGGCGTTTGTTACTGGATATTCCCTCTCGATATTAGATGACTTTGACGATAAAATTCTAAAAATCATCAATAGTCCATAATTTTTGTTGGGAGGAGTGAGGATATCTTTCCCAAAGAAAAGTTTTTTGTTTTTTTGTTTTTGCCCACATTCTTCTTATCTCTATCTCTAAGGTTACCTTAATGCCATTATAGCGCCATTCAGCAACCATTAACACTGCAGGTGTACATTATTGTGAGGCTATTATTCTGTCGTATTTCAGTAAGAGTAACACGTTTTCTGATTCCTCGTCTGCTTTTGAGCATATTTGATTAAGAGAAGAAGAAACAAAGACGAGAAATATGACAGATCCTCGAATTTTTTCTGTAAAGAATATATTTTTAAAGGATATTACTAAAGCGGGAACAGTTGGCCCATGATTATATGAAAAAATTCGTAAAAACAAAACTTAAAAAAAAAATTCTTTTTCCACGTTGAAATAATTTTTTTAAAGGTATTACAATAACAATGATTTTCAAAGAGCCGATAGGAAATCGTTTTTTATACGCATGATTTAACAAACAGAATGTGAAGCAGACAATTAGAGAAACAGTAGTAATTGCCTCGTATCACGTTGAAGCTATTTCCTGACAGGGATTCATGCTTATTCCGTGGGTTTTAGTGTAATTCCTACCGTGTTCTCATAATTTAGGCCGGTAATGGTCAATATCTGACTTATAGTTCTCTTAACCTAAGTGAGTACTGAAGGCAAATATAAGATTACAGTGCATGAAATAAAATTCTTCAGAAATTAAGGAGGAAGCGACGGTATACAAATTCGTAGTATTAACTGGCAATTTCGAAGAGATATGCACGATAACTCACTGAGACTAACTTTCGGAGGAATTAGTATGAGCCAAATCTGATAATAAGAACTTTTTGTATTCGGCAGATTGATGGATCTCTATCAAGATTTGCGAAAGGAAAGTTTTGCTAATTATGGAACAATATTCCATGCAAGATGGATATTTTCTTACATATAAAAGGCTTATGGGGTATAATATGCACCTGAATCACGTTACTATACTTGCCAGTACTGTTTAAGGTTAATCCTATAAATCACCACGTAAAACTTGGACCCTTGCTATGATTATCCTTGCCCAGGGAATAAACTTGCAGCTACCCGATATGAATAAGGTTTCAAGTTAGCTTTGTCACCAGGCGCTCAGCTCTAGTCTGTAGGATTTCAAAACGACCTCACCTAATTTTCATTATTTCTTAATATTCCTTTTGAAGGAGTTAGGGCTTTCCCGCTTACTTGAGCGACCTTGAAGTCCTTTTATCCATGTATATTTTGTGCTAAGATTTATTTTATATATATCCATTGGCTCTGGAAAAAAAAAGTCGAAAATGCAATAATATATATATATATATATATATATATATAATATAATATATATAAATATATATATGTATATTATATATATATATATATATATATATATATATACTATATATATATATACATATCTGCATGCGGACGGACGACGGAGTAAATTCCATCAAATATGTTCAACTGCATTCTGCTCAGGTGAACTTGAAAATCATTCAACTATTAAAAGTCATCAACATTCTCTCTCTCTCTCTCTCTCTCTCTCTCTCTCTCTCTCTCCTCTCTCTCCTCGTCTCATTATGAACATGACACAGTCATTACATCTCAGGATGAATGCAATTTTTTTTTTTTTTTGGATGAATAAGATGAATGAAGAAGAATAATCATGAGGGAATATTGCAGTGAAAATTTGAGGCAACAAAGTGTTCAACTCGCGTCATGACCGCGATTCGAGACTTGAATAGAGGTAAGCAGACGAGTAGTTATAAACAAGGCATATAGAATCTCCCTTTTTCTATACACCTTGGTTATAAATAAGTGTTCGTTTGTATCAGCGAACGTAATGGTTGAAGTAATCAGCCCACTTCTAGAAAATAGGAAAATAAGGATAATAAAGAAAATGGAAAAATAAAGCAAACGATAATAGTATTCTTTGAGAGAGAGAGAGAGAGAGAGAGAGAGAGAGAGAGAGAGAGAGAGAGAGAGAGAGAAGGCTCATGAGACTGTCTGGTATATTTATTTATAAAAACGACAAAACTGGTATTCGTTATTAGCGTTAAATGACAAGATCCGATGCAAAGTAGTACTTAACAAAATCTGAAGAAAGACATTGTGTAAAATCTCAAGATCATTTTTTCCTATTACAAGTCTAGAGTTTCAACATCAAGATTAAAATAAGAAACGACTGACTGTTCATGTGTTTTTTATGGAAAATTTATGGAGGAATAATAACAAGGACCATTATCCTAAGTCCGTTAAATCTGATACCAGGAATTTCCAAAGACTTACTAGTTTAAACTTGTTGCTTACTTGCCGTTTCGTTACCACAATGCAATACACCTTACTGAACCGGTTCGGACCTAAACTTTTTGACCTTTCAAACGGCGCTTCAGTTGCAAAAGTTGGACTTGAATGCTATCATTTCTATTTAAGAGTCAAAGAGGAAATTCCAGTGATATTTAAAACGATTCTATTATATCTTTCCATCTAGCATACAGAACCCAGAAAGGTATTAAATTATAGAGATTTTTCTCAAAAGAGAAGAAGCATTCATAAAATGGTTACGTCTGCTGTCACGTCCGTCGAAATATCATAAGGCGATAATAAGATTCTGCGGGAAAATAGCTATTTTTGAAACGGTATGTGATGGAAGACCTATGTACTACTTATTCATTTGTCACTCCTCCAATTAATCAGTTGTATTTTCTCACATTTCAAGCGAGGGCATTGCAATATCGTTTGGTTACTTCATAACTAAAAGGAAAACTTTCTGACGATAATAATTAAATGCCATTAAAAGATCCATAAAATATCTTTGCATTGGCTGAACAGATCTTATTTTCTTTCAGTGCCCAAGTCTTTGTTATTCAGGACTCTAGGTTACGATGCATCATTAATTATCCTGTTATTAGTTGGAAGACCGCCCAATCTTAACCACTCCCTTTTCGTACTGCTTTATCATTTTTTTTAATCGACTTGCGTAACTTTACTCCTCTCGTGAGCTCTTAGAGAGAGAGAGAGAGAGAGAGAGAGAGAGAGAGAGAGAGAGAGAGAGAGAGAGAGCATTTTGAAACCCCTTTACGCAGATGAAAGGAACGATACTGTTTCGTTCTCCGGGATGTATCAAATTCTTTCATAATATTCCTTCACATTTTAAATATATGCAGATATCTGTTGGCATTCTCGTATAATCAAATGATTATATTTTTAGTACTTTTTATCAAACCCCTTAGTCTTCATCATGTTCACAACTTTCATCGTTGAAACGCTTTTTACAGCCAAAGAGACGCCGTTTCGAACCTCTGTCTCTCTCTGTCTCTTTCTCTGTCTCTCTGCCTCTCTGTCTATCTCTCTCCCTCAAATACTCTTCATATCTTTATGCTTATTAGGATTAATACTGTTCTTCATGTTCTGTAATTTTAGATAAAAAAATTTCTTTTAAACTCACAGAGACGCATACATACGCGAGCGTATATAGTATATATATATATATATATATATATATATATATATATATATATATATATAGTATATATATATATATATATATATATATATATATTGTGTATATACACGCGCATGAGACGAGAGAGAGAGAGAGAGAGAGAGAGAGAGAGAGAGAGGGAGAGAGAGACTAGATAATTAGGTACGCGACCGCTTTGAAATACATTTCTCAGAAGCGATGACTGTCATTATCCACCTGGCCTGAAGTAATTTTGATGTTCCCGAATTCCCATGTTTAGCCACCGAGCTGAGATGCGCGACGGAGTTGGGACGGTTGCGCGGTGTGTCTGTCTCACTGGGAAGAAGTGGGAAATCCCTCGTGAGGAGGAAAGAAAGAATCATTTTGCTCTTCTTTTGGTGCTCGCGAGGTTACGCCTCTGTCCTCTGTGGCAATGAGGGAGGTGGGCTGTTAGTGGAAAATTGAACCAGGCAATGTTTTCTTTTTTGTATTTTAATATTTGTTTCATATTTGGCCGGCCATTTCTCTTTGTTACTTAATTAACTAAATTGTTTTCTCATTGACTATTATATTTGTTTGCTTTGCTTGCCAATATCAATTCTGTGGCAGTTTTCCCCATTTAGTGATCCTTTTCGCTCCTCCCTTCCATTTCCATCCTTACTTTGTCACATATCTCACTTTCAGAAAACGACTACAGTAATTTAATTAATTATATCTGTATTATATGTATGCTACGAAAACGTAGAGCCTACGATAAGCTATTCTTCAGGTCTACTACCTCGCAATTGCGACACAAAGCGCCTCTGTGAAATTCCGCCACTCACATGTTCCCTGCGTTGTACTTTCCACTGACAACTCATCTCCAGCCTCACGTCTCATAGTCTCGTCAAAGTAGGAAGATGTCACTATCACGTACTGTTTTCTCAGTAGTAACGAGGAAGACATGTGTAAGTCATCTCCAACCTCTCATTATCATATTCTCATTTACGCCCACACACACACACGTTCATATATATATATATATATCTATATATATATATATATATATATATATATATATATATATACATATACATATATGTATGTATATATACATATAGTATACATATACAGGTATGTATGTTTGTGTCGGTATGTCTGTCCATTTATCATGATTTTAGCATTTCTGTCGCAATTCAAATTCCGTTGGGCCTTCGAGTATTTTAGCTTTCTTATTAACTCTGTACTCTCATATCGTTTGTTTTCCGTATGAGTGTTTTCTCCATTACTTGTCAGTTGACAGACAGAACAATTAAGCTCTGGTTATCAACAAAAACTTGAAGTTCTCTTGAGTCACTATAATATTAACGCCCTATCACCTGGTAATTACTTTTTTCCTTCGAGGGGGAATTTTCCGAAAAATTTAAGCCTTTCGTTTAACTGTCTTTTGTTCCGAGAGATAGATTGCATACCTTTCCTCTGACCCAATGTGAGAGGTTTAATTCTAAATTTACAAAAGAAAATTTAAAATAAAATTTTCTTGTTCTAAAGGGAAGGAAGACAGAAACAGCACATCTTTGAAAGTTTGCTATCCTATCCCGTCGATCAAAGTTAACGTAAAATTACATTTATAACAAAAATGACCGGAGAAGACTTTAGAATGAAAGAAGCACTTCCGTTAACTCCTCGTTTTATTTTGTGCGAACTGAGTTTTGGGAAGTTTTCGGCAAATTTTTTGTCTTACAGTCAAAATACTCCTGATAGTAAAAATGTGTGCGTTTGCGACAAGTTTTTTTTTTATATCGTGGTTTCCATGAGGTATTTTTAATAAACTGATCAACCAAATCATGTGTTTCTCTTTGAAAAGGTTTTTCTCTTTCTTATTAATGGCCCGTATTAACACTATCATGGGAATCACACTGAAAGCTATAAAGTCACTTGGAAACCTTCGTAAACGTTTTCAATTATTATAAGTTTCTCAGGGTGATTTCAACGCCTCACTTAAAATGATCAGGGTTAACTTGGAAACGCAGCTGTAGATCTGATCTTTAAAAAAAAAACGAAGTCATAATACTGTACAAGTCATTAAGGACCATAGCCTATTTTTGGATATATTATAAATTGATATGTAACACTGCAGTGAAAAAGATAACGATTAGATACGTAACAAATACGCATATGTAACGTATTCTACTAATGATGTACAAAATTTCTTATTGCACGCTCACACACACTCACACGCAGTGTAGCGTAACTTGGAAACTGGCAGCCAGACTTGAGTAGTTGAAATACGAAGCTATTGAAACTGTACAATATAAAGTGTTAATTAAGTCTTTAGGAACTATTTTACTTTAATTTATAGGAAATATTGCACGGATAAAGATAGCGATATATTTGATACACTTTTACGGAACATATTTCTTTCAACTTCGGCTACCATTTTTTCGCATTATATTATCCATTTCAACTCCTTTCATACCCAACAACCTTCTCTTCCGGAAAGTTTTAAAAAAATTAGAATATTTTGCTCCTATCTTCTGTATTCACTTAGCTAATTAGCATATTCTCTTCAAGTTGAAGATTTATCAGAACTATTCTCTTATCCTATCAGAAACAAATATTTCAAATAGTCACAATTACCTCTTGATCTTTCGATTTCATCATACTTCTTGAAAACGCCTACCGATAAAAATCTTAAGAAAAAAAATATATAGATCGATAGATAGAGCGATTGCTGTGTTTTTCATTAGCTATTTGTACTAAGCTAACCAACAAATTCAGATGGTTCTCTCAGAAAAGGTCCTTTTTTTTTATATATATAATGCCCACCATAGTGAAACGCTAAGGGTGGGCGCAAGCAAGTAACTTAAACTTCAGCATGTTATCATTTCATTGCATGAATTGAGTGTGACATTGATACTGTTGTCTTGTAAAATACTGCAAAAATAAAAGTTTTCATTCTTTAAAATCATTGTCACAGAAACTTATCTGGCAAGAGTATTTCATCTAATGGATGGAAAGAAAAATTGCTAATACTGTATAAAGGGGGAGATATACACACACACTACATATATATAATGCTAAAAAATCCCAGTAAATGCACGTAACTTCATTAAATAAGCGAATGCCACAAGAAAATGATAGGCAGAAATCCAAGCGTTTTCGTCTTTACAAAGACATTCTCAAGGAACCAATGATTCCTAGACAATGTCTTAGTAAAGACGAAAGCGCTTGGATTTATGCCTTTAATTTTTCCTGTGGTATTGGCTTACACTGTGTATATAATATATATATATATATATATATATATATATATATATATATATATATATATATATATATACATATATATATAATATATATATATATATATATATATATATATATATTCGCTGTTCACTGCAATTCGGGAAAAGCAAACTAAATGGAGAATTCCAGAAGTAGAATGTTGCTTCATGAATTTCCATCAGCCCGGTAAGCGAGTTCAAACAGTAACATGAAAGTTGTTTGGCCACATTGTGCGTTGTTTCTTCCAGTATAAGACTCTCTGCTTTCGCTCCATTACCCACGTTTGGCCATTTCTCCTCGGATAATTTTAATGTGTCTAGCGTTCTCGTCGTTAGCGTTCGGTGCTACGGATTGTCAGAGATTTTATACTAAAAATCCCTCACGTTCTGTAACAATGCCGCCAGAGTATAAGAGTACATATGATGATTCTAAGACAGAGAGAAACCGTTTAGTGTTTCTCTTCAAGAAAGGTAAAATATTTTATACCTGAAATAAAAAAAAAAAATAATAATTGTATGCCGCTGTTATCAGGTGTATGGCTATAACGGGTCTTCGAATTGTGACAGTCTGCAAAAGTGATTCTTGGGTATGGAAATGGTACTAAAAAATGGAAGTGTGTATGAATCGAAAGAAGATACAAAAAACAAACTTAAGCTTGTACAAGGACTTTTTACAATAATTTAAAGAATGAGAAAGAAGGGGACACAAACTCTCTTACAATGAGCAGATGATCTCAGGGGAGTGCTATAGCTAGGCATTATTGGGAAAATGGAAGATGACCATAGGATGGATTTCAAAAACAGTAGGCTTATATACAAAAGCAATAAAATTAGTCACAGGAGGGTAGCAGAAGGAGCACTCATCAGAGAGATTAAAGTAATAGAAGGAAACAAAGGTTTTACCTCAGAAGATCCCATAAGCCGAGCTTTGATATTAAAAGAAGCTAAGATTGACCCTGCTGACCTGACCACTCCCATACCACAAGGGTTAATCCCATTGACCATCAGCTCAGGATATCAGAGCGACAAGAGGGGATAAGCAACTCTCAAGGAAACCAGAACAGCCATCACATAAATGACAGCTCAACGAGAAGTTCCAGACGACTGCTGGGCCTTGACCCAGGCTGACAACCCAAACATCTCTTGAAAATGGGCCACAGATAGGGCCTGAAAGTACTCGAGTGTGGAGTAAAAATTAAATGTAAATACTTAGAAGTAAACAAGTTACACAGTGATTTTGTGGGTTTCTTTTTCAATCTTCAGAAGAAAACTGAAAGAGGTTTTTGTTTGGTTAAGCAGATGATAGTTATATAGGCTCAGAAAAGGGCAGAATCCGAGGAATAGAAGGCTTACTGGAAAGGCTGCAGCATTTGTTGACAGGAGGCCGCTGTCATGTTTCTGTCAGATTTAGAGAGGATTGACCAGTGAGGCAACCATTATAAGTTTTATAATTATGATGTTAAACAGGACTTTTGGAAGTAGATCAATAGAGAGGGCCTTTATCCTCAAACATAAATAATATATATAAACACAAATAAAAATGTTTTATCTGCATCGCGTTTTTCATCGTAAAAAATGTTCACGTGTACATTTAATATGAAATTGGGGATTGTTACAGGTTATTTACTTCATATGAAATCCAGAAATACAGAACAAAAATCAAAGCTTTAAAGAAAATAAGATTTTTGTACCGAAATGAGTTAAAAGCAACTGTCCTACAAAGCAAACACAGACAAGCTCTTGAAGAGCGTTCACTAACTAGTTGTTACCAATTTATCGGGTTCCTTGAATTCTCTTAGGGAGGCAGATGGAGTTCGCGTGTATGATGAAAGCTAGCCTCGAAGACACTGGTCCTTTTCGAGCAATGTGTGATTACCCTGAACTGCACTAAAATTGGATTACAAGAAATATTTACAGTTGCTTATAACTGTCGCGTTGTACTGTCCAAATACTAACATAGAGTCGCTCTTGAAATCTATAAGTCGGGCTTTTATCTCGGCATATAGACATCTACTACTTTTCCCGTTTATACAATATCAGTGTTGCACTAGGTGAATATTTTTACTTACAAAAAGTTCGCTGCTTCGTTTTGTCTGAGGAGAAGTTGATTTCGAAGACTCATTTGACATCGTTATTACCGATACAGGAAAATGGAAGGTTTAGTGAGCGATGATATTCGATTCGTGAGGTTAATTCTATCTCTCTCTCTCTCTCTCTCTCTCTCTCTCTCTCTCTCTCTCTCTCTCTCTCTCTCTCTCTCTCTCAGGCATTTCCTATCTGGGATTCTTATGGAAACAGGTTTTCTTGGCAACGCGCATAATTCCCACATCTTTCCACTATCACTGCTCGGTTTATTCCCCACCAGCAACGGAATCTTTTATCCCTCTCAGAGCGTGAAAGGTCAGCCAGTGCACTTATACGCTGATTTCACGCACAAGTATCAAAAGAACAAAGGTACAGGAAGTTTCTGAATATATAATGGAAGCTAATATTAAGCATTTTGATAGTCTGTTCCAACGTAAAATTTAGAGAACATAGAATACTTATTTGGTTGGCCGAGTGAGGTTGGTTGTATCCAGAACATGCCGGAGATAACCAAGTCAGACTGGTCTTTGCTCTTTTCAAGGTCCTCTTATATAGTGGTATGCCAGCTATGCAGTTGTGATAACTTCACCTCATACTGGCTTGAGGATTTGATCTTAGAATGACCAGCTTTAGGAAACCTAAGAAAGTACTTCAAGATGGCTTTAGATCTGGTGTTGACTTTGAATTGAGTAATAGATCTTGCCTTCGTCTTCAAGTCTAAGAGATACTATTTTCAGTCCTCGCACTTTTAAAGTTGGTTACTCCCCCCCTTTTTTTTTTTTTTTTTTTTTGTTTAGCGAGGAAAAATGTGTTTTTGAAATTAATGTATTTCACCTCTTTAGAAATAATGCTGTTAAGGAATGGTTTTAACGAATATATACATACCTCATTTTTATTAATGAATGAAAGTAAGTTATAAAAGAAAAAAAACACGATAATTTTGGACGTTTTGGAGTGTTTTTTTTCATAACATAAAATGAATTGGTATTTTGCCTTGCACTTCTTTTTGGGATCAGACGTCTTCTTCGTGTTTCTCTATCAAAGTTAAACTTTCGTTGGATGAAGGCACAGTATTATAGGTACGTACCATAGAGCCGATAGCAGTGCCTTTATGTAGACGTTAAAAATGACTTCATTTCAAGTCTGTGGGTTAATTCTTCTATGTAACAGAAGCGACTTGAAATTTAAAGATACCCATCAAATTTCAAGTCGCTTCTGTTACATAGAAGAATTAACCCACAGACTTGAAATGAAGTCATTTTTAACTTTTTACATTATATATATATATATATATATATATATATATATATATATATATATATATATATATATATATATATATATATATATAAAGTGGTGGGCTAAGGCTTCACTGTCAGTCCTGGAATTGAAGATGTCGATGGTTCGTGCCCGTCGGCCGGCAATTCTGTTATCGCCTAAAAAAATTCCTTTGGTTCTTAAACAAATATAAAAATATATTAATTCCGAGGTAGAGCGAATTAGATATTAAGGACATTTGTAGCTCGATATATATATATATATATATATATTATATATATATATATATATATATATATATATATATATTATATATATATATATATATATAGATATATATATATATATATATATATATATATATATATATATATATTGAATTTTTATCACATCACCATAATTTATATACAAGCATTAAGCTACAAATTTCGTTTCATATGATTACCGAAGGGGAGTTACAGCTGATAAAAAGTTTGTCGTCTCATTGGGTATCGAACAGGGGGGGCCGAAAACCCGACGTTCACTGGACGCCTTAGCCTATTCGGGTATCAGTTGGCTACCACTGAACGTCGTGAGTTCTCGTGTTCAAAGGTTCGATCCCGTGAGACGAAGAACTTCTTATCAACTATAAATATTCCACTTCGGTAAACGCACGCACACACACACACACACGCATATATATATATATATATATATATATATATAGTATATATATATATATATATATATATATATATATATATATATATATAAGTCATATCACATTACTGTGATTCATATACATACATCGAGCTACAAATGTCCTTTAATATCGAATTCACTCTACCTCGGAATTAATATATTTTCATATATGCTTAACCAAAGGGGAATTTTATTAGGCGATAATAGAATTGTCGGCGCCCAGGCGCGAACCCAGGACACCATACAAATCCAGGAATGTCAGTGAATCTTTTACCCACTCCACCACCGTAAGAGGCTATAAGTTAATGCCGTCTCTCACCCTCAAATACCTTTTGCGCTAAGGTATTCGCTGATTTGGAGCCAGCATTAACCTACCTCGACCTCGGTAGTGTTGTAGTGCTTATGACAGCACGTAGCCATTATATAAGTCATACCACATTACCGTGATTCATATACATACATCGAGCTACAAATGTCCTTTAATATCTAATTCACTCTACCTCGGAAAAAAAAAAATTCCCTTCTGTTAAGCATATATGAAAATATATTAATTCCGAGGTAGAGTGAATTAGATATTAAAGGACATTTGTAGCTCGATGTATGTATATGAATCACGGTAATGTGATATGACTTATATTAATGGCTACGTGCTGTCATAAGCACTACAACACTACCGAGGTCGAGGTGGGTTAATGCTGGCTCCAAATCAGCGAATACCTGAGCGCGAAAGGTATTTGAGGGTGAGAGACGGCATTAGCTTATAGCCTCTTACGGTGGTGGAGTGGGTAAAAGCTTCACTGACGTTCCTGGATTTGTATGGTGTCCTGGGTTCGCGCCTGGCCACCGACAATTCTATTATCGCCTAATAAAAATTCCCCTTCAGTTAAGCATATATGAAAATATATTAATTCCGAGGTAGAGTGAATTAGATATTAAAGGACATTTGTAGCGTGATGTGTGTGTATATATATATATATATATATATATATATATATATATATATATATATATATATATATATATAGGGAGGGAGAGAGAAAGAGAGCGAGTCAAAAATAAAACATCCATCTTGCTTCAAATATGCATATGATGCAGGGGTCTGAGAACCGCAATAGGCGACCGACGCAATCCTCATGGGAGGAAGGACCTTGGCTAGAGCTTTGGACCGAAAGGACATCCAGGGCAAAGAACCGACGTAAACACAGTCCAGAGAGAACTTGTCAAGACGGCTGTGTCTGAGGAGGAGCGTGGAAATGTCTACTGGCTCTGCATATCAAGCTACTTTCGATAAACCAGAAAATAAAAAGAATAATAAAAGAAAATAATAAGGAGTAAAAGAGGAAATAGCCTGAATGCCTCGCGTCTACGAGAATCTCGTAAATACCTATTAGGTGTAAGGGTTTTTAGACTGGTGTGAACAACGGACGTGTAGAAAGCAAGAAAGGAAAGAGACGACTCGTTACGTTTTGCTAAAATCAGACGAAAGGGACGTTCTAACAGTATTTGCAGACTTCTGAAAGGACGAATAAAATAGGGGTTGTCTGTTACTTTTAAGTTAGAAATTGAAGAAAATAAACGAAGCTCCAAAAATCTTATAAAACTTCAATCAGCAGGGAGTGCGACCAGTGTTTACCCATCGTAACTTACCCTTAAAAATCTGGATGTCCTTAAGAGCAATAGAGGGGAAAAAATATAAGAAGGTTGAGGAAGAAATCCCAGCCCTTACTGCCACGTAGTTCTAACTAAGACATGGGAAGTATTTTCGGTTGAAATAAAAATGCAAAAGACTGAGATACTTGAAATTTTATAATTCACTTATTTTCTTCTCTTGACTGTGAATTGTTAACGTGTTTAAAGAATTCACGATTTTACAGCAGGTTCTGTGAATAAGGAAGGTAATTTGGTAAATTTGTGGTATAGTAAATAACTGACTTGTTCATTTGTTTAGACACGCCATGTTTTGGTGACTCGGTATGTAGTAATGAAATGATCCAGCAATTTAGGAGTTCAACATGTGCGTGTAATGGCATGCTTATACTGACTGATTCAGCCACAGAGCAGCCTGACACCTGATTCATGAATAGCATATTTCAGTAATTCAGTGTTTTGCCACATGCATGATTCAAAACTCATATAACATGGTACTTTCGAGATTTATTCATTGCTCATTTGGTTATTCTGTCTACGTTGATTTAAAACGAAAGATTTGTGGAGTAAAAAGAAGAAAAAAAACGTGGGGGCGTACTACAGTAGGAAAAGAATCACCGGGGTCTTAGTTTTTCTCTTAGCAACTACACACAGTAAAGTCGTGTTTTTCTTGTTTTAAGCAGAAACGTTAACAGCAAAGAGAATAGTGACGTTTTCCCGTCTCAAATATTAGTCCACTGAGATGCTGAGAAAAAATGCAAACTGGTCTCCCAGATGATGACACGATTGTTTTCAAATGTGTTCATCCATTAAAAATTAGCATGTTTCTTATTAAGTTTCATTACTCAAGGTATGTGTCACCAAGCACGAAGAGATTTCACGAGGATCCTCATCATCGAAGCGGAAGATGGTAGTTTAAAGATATGGGCCTAAGATGTCTCAGTGATTCCTTTGTTGAAATACGTAGAGAAAATAAATTTCCCTAGGAATTGTACCACAAACAAGATAGACATTTTGAAGAACAATATAAACATTAACCCTTTACACCTTACGCTTTGTAAATGTATTGTTTTCCCGCCAGAAGGAAAAGGCGTCTAACCTCTTGTTAAACTACACAGTTAAGAACTTTCTTTTGCGCTTCCACAGTAAGACAGGTAAAACAGAAAAAAAGATTATGTAGGAAGAACAAATGCAGTAACAAATTCTGCAGTTTCTCAACACTAGAAGAAAACCGGCTTAAAAACCGGTTCTTCTTGCCGACCCTGACAACACAAACAGGAAGAAATAGTTTGATTTCATCACTTCGCAGGAATTCCCGAGTTGAAGATGGAGGGTTGCCTGTTAACCTCTCAGATATTTCGAAGCGGGGAAGTTTGATTTTCTCATGTCCATGAGGGAAAAAGCAACATTTTTATACGGAAACGATTATATATATATATATATATATATATATATATATATATATATATATATATATATATATATGATGAAAGAGAGAGAGAGAGAGAGAGAGAGAGAGAGTACTTGTGCATGTAAATACACAGCATTGTTTACGAAGAAGTAACTCGCACATGCACTGTTTTTTCGCCAGCAATGAAGTCTATATATATATATATATATATATATATATATATATATATATATATATATATATATATATATATTATATATATAGTATATATATATATATATATAAGAATTAAAAACCAGCTCTTCATTTTTTATTATTACGTTTTATTTGAAACTCAAATAATATTACAATATCTGGTCGCAATCATCGTAACTGGTAAGTTGTAGTCGACACAGAACCAAGAAAAAAGAAAACGGTGAATGCAGAGCACGATTAGTACCAGATGTCTCTCAAGGTCATGTACCTTCATCCGTTCCAAGGTTATAAACAGCTCCACGTTCCTGCACTCCATAATTATTGTTACTCATAAGAAGTAAAAGCAATAATTTAAGTTCAGTTTGAATATTTTGTGAGCTACGAAGGCAAATTCTATCTCAATCGTATCAATGCTTACAGATGCTAACGAATTTCTACGTCGTGACTTTAACATAAGCTTTTGCGTGAACTATTTTCCTGACTGTCTTTATGAGGTTTACAGTCACTGTCCCTGCGAGTGTCGAAAGTTCTTGATTCCCTTTGTTCCTCTTCTTCCTGGTTCCTGGTTCCTAAGCGCTCATTCCACAAACAGAGTAGCGGGCACACTACACTAGTCTCGTGTGGTGCAAAGCTATATTCCCTTGTTGTGTACAAATTTACTCATATTTTGTTTTACTTTACTTTATAGAACTTTACATGTTTATTTTGATTCTAGTGCGTTCCCCTTTTCAGCAACAATAACCCCCAAAATTACAGTTGTTTCTCAACTAGATATTACGAAAAAAAACTCCCCTTTACATCTCTTTTTCTTTTTAATTGAGGCAAAGTCATGCAATTTGCTTTGACATTCATCGCTTTCCAGGTTAACAACATTCCTAATTTTCAGAACTAGCCTTCTTCTTCTTTATACCAAAGGATATTAACTGATATCTAAAAAGGTAACCTCTGATATATTCAAATCGGAAGTCGCTTTTCATCATATAAGATAATTCGTGTGTCGATAACTTATTTGATTTCACACACACACACACACGCACACACACACACACACACACACATATATATATATATATATAGATATATATATATATATATATATATATATATATACATACATACATGCATACATACATATATATATATATATATATATATATATATATATATATATATATATATATATATATATATAAACTACCTATATGTGTGTGTGTAAATTACTGAAGACTATCCTAAAACTTTCCCACAAGAAGGAGAAAAGTTAAGGTTGTTGAGTTGAACTTTTTGCGTTGTATAAGGGGAGTAAAATAAGAAGGAACGAAGAATAGAGAAAAAGTGGCTAACATTATTTTGTGAGAATCGTTCATAAGAAAAGAATAGAGAACGATAGCTTGATGAGAACCGTTTGTAAATCAGAAGTACTAGGGAAAGGGAAAGTTGAGGTCACTAAAGCAATTATTTCATATCCAAGAAGCAAAAGAATGCATGTATGTTGGAAGTGTGTATAGGAAAGTTAAACATGTTGATGAGCTTTATTTTTCTTTTAGATGCTTGAAACTACAGAAATTATAGATGTTTTCACGCACTAGTTCATCCTCGATGCACCAGACCAAGTATGAACGAAGTGGAAATCTTTCATTAATTTTCCCCAAGTAATACATTATGGTAAAGACTTCATGTTGAATACATTTTTACGTCAGATTTTCCCTATATATAGCTAAATGCTAAATGGGAAATTAGTTCTCACAGCTGGTTGCATCTTGCATACTTCCTCCCTGAATACCTGTCCAGTCTAGATCTTTTTCCATTCCTTATTTCCCATAATTTTGTTGGGCCCTTATTGGTCTCCTACTTCCATGCACAAAATGTAACGGATTGTGACACAAAAGATGCACAGGACTACAAAGATTCTTGTTGCCTGAAATGTAGAGGATCAAGACAAGTGGATATTTGGCTTTGTATACTTGACAGTTATTGAGACGATGGTATGAAAACGATAACGACAATCATGGCTAAAGTGGAGAGAAAGTGTTAGATGAACAGTAAATAATGACATCAAAGTAATAAACAAAACAAATTAATCTTGCTTTTTTGCGTATCTATCCCTTTAGGACTCATTCAGATTATGCACCATTTTTTTCCATTCCTTTTTTTCCTCCAGAGATTGGGGAGGGGATAACGAAATACTTGAGATACAACATCCATAGGAAATTGTCATAAGTTAAATAATTGGGCAGTTTTTATTCGGTGAAAGTTATATTTAAAAGAAAAAACCTTATGTGTGAAGAAAAGGGTAAAAATCAGTAAAAGAAGAAATACCCAAAACAGGAAAATTCTTCACGAAGAAGTGAGGTGCCATTGCAAGGAGAATGCCTTGAACTTGAACCTGAATCGCGCACGCGCACAAGCGGCAAGGCCTGTTACCAGCGTTGTCGTCTGCTATGCGGAATAAAAAAAGTCTACGGGGCAGCTATCCAAGTTTGTATGCCGATGCGGATTCCACATCTGCATTTTCAGCGGCAATTTCTTCATGGCGCATTCATGTAAATTTATCATATACAAATTGCAATATTTTTTTACTTTTAAACAATTTCTCATTCAAATACAATGTTATAAAAGATAAGACTCTTATCAGAATATGACGGTGTTATGATTAATGTACATAAATCTGTTAATATATTATAGAATTATTTCCTATATGATTTAATGAGTTATATACTGATACAAAAATGCTGTTATGCTTATTACAAACTTATCTGTAATTATATCTGGGACAAATAAGAAAGGAAAAAAATAATACTTCTCATATGTATATATATGTGTATATATATATATATATAATATATATATATATATATATATATACATATATATATGTATGAATATATATATATATGTATTTATATATAGTATACACACATAACATATGCTATATTGTATATGTGTGTATATGTATTTGTATATATGTACGTATATATACATATATATATATATATATACATACATATACATATATAAACAATACATATATATGGTATATATATGTGCATATATATGTATATATATATATATGTGTGTAAATGTGTATATATATATATATATTATATATATATATATATATATTAATATATATATATATAATATATATATATATATATATATAGATATATATTAGATATATATTGATATATATATATATCTATTTATGTATATATCTATATATAATATTCTATAAATATATATATATATATTATATATATATATTATATATATATATATTATATACGAGTTATAATATATATATCTTTAGTAATGTACCTTAAGTATAACGAAATTGATATAAATCGTTCAAATCCCTATGTGCGAAGTTCATGATCATCATATCCTACGAATAGGTGCAGTAAAGAAGTGATCAATTACCTTCACAATCTCCTATGGGCATACAGTTTTTATCGCTAGTAGGTAGTACGCTAAACACGTGCGATACTCAATGTTTTCAACGAAGGATTTTCAATGCCAGAATTCTCGCTTTTAATTAATTTGCTATGTACAAAGGTAATGTCCAGAGTTTCAAAAATATATTTTTTGGAGCTCACGTTTCATAGACAATGAAACTTCTAATATTCTAGGGCTGAGAACTAAAAGGGCCAATGTCAAAAAATGGCCGATTGTAGTTAAGACCGTCACTTAACTAGAAATTTATCTCTATTTCAGTGCTATAATGGCCAATGTTATAAGTTAAGCAATCCCCCCCCCCCCAAAAAAAAAAAAAAAAAAAAAGCTTTCGTTTGCTGTACTTACCTGAATTTTAATAAAGGAAGCCATATTTTAAATACGTTTTTCTGAAAACATGGTTTTATGACATTGGCCCTTCTGGTTTTCAGCCCTTATTTTCGATTACTTATTGAAAACAAACTAATGATGACGTATGACGGAAAAAGTTTTAATCTGTCCTGGGTCCTGAATCAAATATTGGTGCAAATACAGTAGAAGCTCAACTTCTCACTGCATAAAGAAAACATAATTTTGGGTCTATTTTAAATGTATTATGATGCAAACAGATATTACTATAGTAAATTCACATCACCGGTGCATCTGATGTCTAGACCAGTCTCTTACAACGCTCCTGATTGGCTGTTGATAAGCCAATCACAGGGCTGGAAACTCTCAGTGTCTCTCAAGAGTTCACATAGGCAGGATGTATGTTCCACCTCTCATGAGGGATACTTCTTTCAAAAGCATCCCTCAGGAGAAGTGGAACATACATCCTGCCTATATGAACGCTCCAGCCCTGTCATTGGCTTATCAACAGCCAATCAGGAGCGTCATAAGGGACTGGCCAAGACATCAAATGCATGGCTGATGTGAATCTACTATAGATTGAATAATGTGCACTACTAATTTTACTCCAACATAAATGTCATAGATGACATGATAATGGATTGGCGATCTAATTATATACCTGCATCTCTGCAAAACTCGTAAAGATCAAGTGGCAACCATAATTATGCCGACTAAGTATTCTATCTTCCCAGCCCACCCGTCCCTAGACGCGTGGTGGGGCCAGCCTGACCCGTGGCAGGCCTGGCCCACATGTCCCGGGACAAGTGGCGGGCCTGGCCCACTCATCCCGTGACACGTGGCAGGCCTCGCCCGCCAGTCCCAGGATACATGGTGGGTGCCGCCCGACCGTCCTGGGACACGTGGTAGGGCCCGCCCGCCCGTCCCGGGATGGGCGGACGAGGCCCGCGGCCTGTCCAGGGATGGGCGGGTGAGGCCCGCCACGCGTCCCGGGACGGGCGGGCGAGGCCCACCACGCGTCCCGGGATGAATGCGAGGCCGGGCGAGGGCCCGCCACGCGTCCCGGGACGGGCGGAGGGCGAGGCCCGCCACGCGTCCCGGGAAGGGTGGGCGGGTCCTGCCATGTGTCCCGGGAAGGGCGGGTGTGGCCCACCATGTGTCCCGGGAAGCTCGGGCGGGGCCCGCCCGTTCCGGGACGCACGGCAGGGCCAGCCCACCCGTCCCTAGACGCGTGGTGGGGCTAGCCTGATCCGTGACACGTGGCAGGGCCTGCCCGCCCGTCCCGGGATGGGCGGACGAGGCCTGCGGCCTGTCCAGGGATTGGCGGGCAAGGCCCGCCACGCCTCCTGGGACGGGTGGGCGAGGCCCGCCACGTGTCCCAGGATGGGTGGATGAGGCCCACCACGCATCCCGGGACGGGCGGGCGAGGCCCACCACGTGTCCCAGGATGGACGAGGGAGGCCCGCCACGTGTTCTGGGATGGGCGGGCTAGGCCCGCCACGTGTCCCGAGACGGGCGGGCGGGTCCCACCACATGTCCCGGAACGGGCGGGTGTGGCCCGCCACATGTCCCGGGACGGGCGGGCGGGTCCTGCCATGTGTCCCAGGATGGGCAGGCGGCACCCGCCATGTATCCTGGGACTGGCAGGGGAGGCCTGCCACGTGTCACGGGATGGGTGGGCCAGGCCCGCCACTTATCCCGGGATGTGTGGACGAGGCCCACCACGTGTCACGGGTCGGGCTCGCCCTGCCACGCGTCTGGGGACGGGTGGGCTGGCCCCACCATGCGTCCCGGAACGGGCGGGCAGGGCCCGATACGCGTACTGGGACGGCCGGGCGTGGCCCGCCAAGTGTTCCGGGACAGGTGGGCGATGCTCCCCAAGTGTCCTGGGATGGGTGGGCAAGGCCCGCCATGTGTCCCGGGATGGTCGGGCGAGGCCCGCCACGTGTCCCGGGATGGGTGGGCGTGGCCTACCACGTGTCCCGGTACGTGTGGGCGAGGCCCACCACGTGTCCCGGGATGTTTGAGATGGCCTTTGTCCAAAACGTAAGGGGGGAAAAAAAGAGGAAATATGGGAAAATGGAGCGTTTATGACTTACATTAGATAATTGTTAAAGGGAATGCAAGGTTGCCATTGAAAACTCATCAGATTAATCTAATTTACATTTATTTACAAGCAACATTGAATGGCCTGAGATAAAGGCAAGGCATGTATGCCATGTGGGGGAGGCCGTTTACTGCCTGGAACACTCTTATCTTTCACAAAGTGGAAAAACTGGCCGAAATCAACATCTACTGCAATGCTGGTTTCCAAATTTATGAACTCAGGTAATACAAGTGCTTGCGAGGAGATGGAGCATGGACTCAGCAATCTGGAAAGGAATTCCCAAATTACACTCAACATAAACTAAAGACTTCTTGCATATCTGAGCTAATCACTATGGAGGGTGTTTATCTGTAATCACACACAAGAGGAGGAACTCTAGTGCTTAAATGAAATGTTCAATGAAGACTTAATCTTGGACAGGTCACAGGGGTAGCACGTGCGACGATGGTGGACAAAGGATGTTCAGTAGAGGAGTTTTAAAAGGGAAATTTGAAAATGGAAATAGCAAGATTCTTCTTGAAGGAATAGGACTGGTTGGATTTTGCACTTTTGAGACGTACCTGTAGTCCTTAGTGGCTTGCACATGTATCGTGATGTCTGAGGAGGTCTCCAACCAGCGACGATGAAACAAAGGGGCTGACTTCAAGTCAGAGGCGAGCACATCTGCCTGATAACAGAAGCTGGTGTAGACTGAGGATGAATCAGGACATTTCCAAGTGGCCTGGGATCACACAAAGCCTACGGCATTGTCTGGAAAGATGTAAAAACACAGCCAGCAGATTTGTGGGGAAAGTGGTCTAAAGCTAGGATTACCTAAAGCCCACCAAGAAACCTATATAACCCCTGCAACCTGCCCTTCTTACCCTATACGCTAGGTCTAGTCGTTAACGGATTATTTTCCCCCCGGACCGGACATGCCAATCTCCCCAATGTTTTAAAGGTGGGGGTAAAAATGGCTGCTCTTCTAGCAAATAACTAAAAATGAATGATACTGGGAAGACGAGGCGATCAAAAACTGTAAAAATCTATATATATATATATATATATATATATATATATATATATATATATATATATATATATATATATTATACAGAAAATTGAGAAAGTGCTGCAACCATCTTGAAAGGAAGCTTCAAGTCAAGCTGAAGAATCTTTTTGCTGAAAGTGACTGGACTAAGCATGCCAACGTGGACTTCATGATTAGTTTATTAGACAAACCAGTGGATAGTGCTACGATAGCGGGTTTGGGATATGGGTTAAGCTTTGGTGTATTTAATGGTAACCTGGACTGTGTCGACATTTCAAAATCCTTTTGTTATTTGGAAAAATTTAATCAAAACCTATGCCCTGATGATATCAATATTTGTAAAGGTATTGTGTATGGTGCTATGAGTAAACCTTCTCCCCCTAATGTACCCGTGAGATTTCTCCAGGCTTTTAAGAAAATCAAAGAAGACGAAACAGTGAAAGTGACAAAAGCAGATAAATCTAATGCAGTGGTAATAATGAATAAAAGTGACTATGTAAGTAAAATAATGACATTGCTAAAGGATACTGATACTTATACGAAACTGAGGTCTGACCCTACACAGACAGTAAACTCCCATTTTAATTAACAAATTAAATCCATTTTGAAGGGCTTGGACCATTTAATTAAACAGTTTACACCGCAATGCGCCTCCCTACCTTATATGTATGGTTTAGTCAAGACATAAAATCAATAACCCTATCAGACCAATCATTAGTTCAGTGGGCTCAGTTACCTATAATTTATCTAAATGGCTTGTAAAAATTCTTACTCCTTTGGTAGAAAACATTTCTAACACAAATGTTAAAAACAATGTTGATTTTATAAACAAATTGAATAGTTTAAATTTGAATTTTGATTTTAATATGGTTAGTTTTGATGTTGTCTCTTTATTTACAAAAGTGCCTCTAGATGACTTACTTGAATATTTGGAGGATGAATTAGAGAGTCGTGACATTCCCCTAAGTGTAGCAAACCTCATTAGTCTCATAAGGTTATGTATCACAAGATAGTAAATTTTGTTTTAATGGGGAATTTTTTGTACAAAAGTTTGGCATGGCTATGGGTAATCCCTTATCTCCTGTCCTTAGCAATATTTACATGGAACTTTTTGAGACAAAACTCTTACCAAGAATTTTGTCCCAAAAGTTATTTGGTTAGATATGTGGATGATATTTTCTGTATTTGGCCAGTTCACGAAAATCTCCAGGAATTCCTTAATAATCTCAATAATTTAGTCCCTTCTATAAAATTTCCTGTAGAGGAAGAAAGAAATTGTAATTTGAATTTTCTTGATGTAACTATCCATAGAAATTATAGAAATTTCACCTTTTCAGTCTTTCGAAAATCAACTAACATTGCCTCTTTAAATGCTCTGTTTTTTCTGGGATATGCCCAGGGCTTTACGTGTCTGTAGCCCGCAGTTTATTGACGCTGAAATTAAAACTATTTATGATATTGCATTGAAACTTAAATACCCAAGGACTTTTGTAGATGTGGCATGGAAAAGAGCTAGAAAAACATTTTATTCAACTAATGACAAACTTGAATTTAGTAAGCATAACATTCTAAAATTACCCTATGATGAAAGGTTTTTAGATATTCCTAGAATTTTAAAGCTTTTAAACATAAATGTTGTTTTCAGTAATATTAATGTCAAGAGTTTAGTAATCAAAAATTCTCCTAAAGATCTTCCAGGCTGCATATATGAATTCCTTGCAAAAAGTGTGATAAAGTCTATTACAGATAGACCGGTAAATCTCTTTCACAACGTCTCAAACAACATCAATATTCTGTGAGAACTGGGCAAATATCAAATGCATTATTCGTACATATGAGAGATTTAGACCATCCTATTAACTGGAGTCAAGCAAGAGTCTTAATCCCATGTAATGACACAGTTAAAAGGAATATCATTGAATCTTGTTTCACTTCAAGTCATATAATGGAAATGCTCTAAATTTAAGTCTTGGTTTATTTAAACTTGATGCTTTCATAATGAAAAAAGTTGTAGATAAATATAAGCAATAAAATTAATATATTCAGTTTTTACATGTTTTGGACTGTAAAGATACTAGTATTGTAATTTCGGTTAGGGTCAAATCTGTTTAGGTTTGTGACCGTGTGACATCCGATAATCCTGGATTATCTCTTTTAATTTTTGCCCTTTTAACAATTAACCATCTGGTATTCTTGATCTTGTTGTGTACCTGAGACCTTTCTCTCCGATTGTATTTCATTAGCTCCTTGACAATGTCTTAGTAAAGACGAAAGCCCTTGGATTTCTGACTATCACTTTCCTGTGGGATTCGCTTATTTATGAAGTCACGTGCATCTACTGTGATTTTTTAAGCTATATATATATATATATATATATATATATATATATATATATATATATATATATATATATATATATATACATGAGAGATTTTTAGATCGGCCACTGCCATACCATCTCAATCGTGACTCTCTTACCACTTCTGTAATCTTTATTAAGCCTTCCCTTCGTCTTATTTCATCATTTTCCAATCTCTCAAACAGCTATACTCCCATAATCCACTCAGCATTCTCATCTCTGTTCTCTGAATCTTTGCTTCCTCTTTTCTTCTTAGAGCCCATGTTTATGCTCCATACATTAACGCTGGTCTTATTACAGTTATATATCTTGACTTTTAGCTTGATTAGCATTTTCTTATCACACCACTACTCTAGCTATCTTTCTTTTCTTCCATCTCACCCTCCCCCATGCAACTTTTATCCTACTGCCTTCAATAATGACACCTAAGGATAATATTAAATAAAAGTATCTGAGTCTATATCAGACGATATTACAAAGTTTACGAAAGTAATATAAATGAAAACACAAGTAACGGGTAAAACACGGCTTACTAAATGGACGTAGTCATGGTCAACCTCTCTTCCCGGTTTAGACAACAATTTCAGTTTTATTTCCCATTCTATTCTGTCTAGCAGTAGTATACACGAGCGTTCATGTAACGATGTATATTTTAAGATGTGGAGCCTCACTACAGAACATTCTTCTTGAATACGAATCGCTAAGATAAAATGCGAAGTTGGTCTAATGCTTACCTTTCAGACCACATCTGTCCTTGCAAAGGTATTGAGAGAGAGAGAGAGAGAGAGAGAGAGAGAGAGAGAGAGAGAGAATAAAAGTATTTTTCTTTGTTTCGTGGCTTTTTTATATATACTCGCAGATTGTGCTTCATCTGAGGATAAAGGGGTTCATTCTTTAACTACTATAATGGAATATATAAATACAAAAGTTACATCACAATACAAAGATTCATTGCTTGCAATAAGTGGCCAAGGTCGGCTGGGTACATTCTTTGTAGAATTAAAAAAAAAAAAAAAAAAAACTTATGATCCTTGACATGAGTAAACAATTATACATTTTTATGATTCTGGATGACTTATAATATTCCCCAGTTCCCCCCACCCCAACCCCCCAGCCCACCCCAGCCCCCGCCCTTTATTTTGGATAAAAAGCCGGGCGTGATGGTATGAACCATAGATCTCTCTCTGTATATCTATGGTATGGGCAATTATATAAGTGCTTTTTCCAAAGAATAAGTGCACTTGATGCACCTTTCATTAGCCAATAAATGAAACAAATTCGTTATATCCCCTACGAACGTTAACTGATACTGAACTGACCTTTTTCTTTATGCTTATAGGTAAACCATTGGCTAAAAAAAATCTGCATGCAAGACATTTTTTCAAACAATTTATAGTAGTCCGTGCGAATTGCATATGCAAATAATACGAATTGCTCTATGCACTTTGGATTTATTTTACGAAGTGACACATATTTATTACGTCCCTCCAAACTATTATAATGCATTCACATCTGACGTGCTTTAGTCATGTCTTCAATGGATGACAGTGCTAAAGGGACGGCATGACTGCTGTTCTGTACACTTGACAAGAAAACTGAAGATACAGCTTTCATTAGCTTTCGTTCATCGAATTTCCCATTTGTTTTTACTGAAAAGACATAATATCGCTAAATTTAATCTAGAATATGAAAATACACCGCAAATTATATCATATAAGTTAAAACTGCAAAACAAAACCGTTCAGATACTTAAAAACACGATATATGTCCGAAGTAATTGGAATTTCTCAGATGGATTCGTTCATAGAGATCTGGTAGATAGAATGTGAATTTCTGATTGTAGTGCTATGTATCACGACGACAATATATACTCGTTTTCCTTCATGAACGGGGATATCATTGTATATTGTAAATGGTGAATGCAATTATTTTTAGCTTTTACAAACTCATGCTTGTATTCCAAAGCGTTTAATGTTAGCTGACGTCAATGGCAGCCAATGTTGCTAAGGCTAAGGTAGGTTGAGCAAATCTAGTTGCATCCGCAAGAGCGTTTTCTATGATGTGGAGGAACCCTAGAACTTCGAGCGGGAAAGCGCAAGTCACTGGTTACTGGCTTACGTAACGGATTTCACACTGATTACTTTGACGTTGACATGGATCGAATGCTAGTTGCTGTTTACAAAGCCGCCGTCATTAAACATAAATCTTTATCAAGGTTAAAGTCGCATGACAGCTCAAAGATTTTCTGGCTATATGCTCCCATACAAAGCAGTTCGTAGTAGCCTACTGCACTACACGACTGCATTTCTTTGCTGCGAGGCTGAAAGATCTCCCAACACATCAGCATTATTTGCACGATATAAAACTTTAATTGCCTGTGCAATACTTATTAAGTTATTTGTGGTAATAACTATTTTCACTTAACACAGCTTTTTTCGGGAATGATTTGTGGATGAAACCCGATTTTCAAAAGTACAGATTATATCAAGAGAGCAAGAATGACCGCAGCCTGTGTCTAAAATTTTCCGTCTTTTTGCAATCTTTGAATGTTATGGCAACTGTCGAATGAAATCAAGATTAGGGTATGAATTTCTTAGAGAATTGACTTGAATATTCTGATCCTTCAAATTTTATCTAGCATAGTGCAGCACGATCTTGGCAGTCATATCACTCCGTTTCCCAGGTATCTGTGCACCGACTCACACTTTCTTCTGCCTTTCCCCGTCACAAGTCCGTCACCAATACTATAATTTATCTCTCTCTCTCTCTCTCTTCTCTCTCTCTCTCTCTCTCCACTTCTAAAACATACTTTACAAAAAATATATATTACCACTCAATCTCCCCAGAAAATATAATGAAATTAAGTAGTATAAATAGGCCTAAGCTTTCACGTAAGCATATTTTGTTCTCTCTCTCTCCTCTCTCTCTCTCTTTTAAAACACATTTGAAAAAATATTATCATTCAATCTTTCAAAGTAAATCTAATGAATTAGTATCTCTACAGATAGGCCTATGCTTGTGCTCTCTCTCTCTCTCTCTCTTTTAAAACACATTTGAAAAAATATTATCACTCAATCTTTCAAAGTAAATATAATGAATTAAGTATCTCTATAGATAGGCCTATGCTTGTGCTCTCTCTCTCTCTCTCTCCTTCACTTCCAAGTTTCTCTCTCTCTCTCTCTCTCTCTCTCCCCACTTTTGAAACATTTGAAAAAAATATTGTCACTTAATCTCTCAAAGTAAATATAATGAATTAAGTATCTCTATCGATAGGCGTATGCTTGTGCGCGCTCTCTCTCTATCGTCATAATATTTCATTCTTTACTGTAATGTTCCTCACGATTTTCACAAGCACTGACCAAATTTTAAAACCCTTTCTCTCATTGTTTAAGATCCGTCTTCAATTACGCATGAATGTTACGTCAGTTTAGTGTCAAACATTACTTATAAATAAAGTTTCACAGAAGGTTTTAAAAATTGATGATCGATATTATACCCTGAACTGACGTTACCAAACCAACATTAACGAATAATATAGAGCCTGTTTCTACATTCAAGTATAAATTATTAAAGAACCTCTACAGAATCTTTATAGTGTAAAGTTAATGGAAATCTAGAAAGCAAAAAACGCTACGATTTTGAAGCTCCGCCCCCTTTCTAGAGTTGCCAGGTGTGGCATTATGGAACGCAATATGTCCGAAGATTTAAAAAAACTGTATCTTAACATTCCTTGCCGAGTGTACATACATCAATCTGTTAATATATTATAAAATTATTTCCTATATGATTTAATGAGTTATATACTGATACATAAATGCTGTTATGCTTATCACATACTTATCTGTAAATATATCTGGGACAAATAAGAAAGGAAAAAATAATACTTCTCATATATATATATATAGTATATATTTATATATATATATATATACACGTATATAGGTGTATGTATATGATATATATACAGTGCATGTATATAAATATAATGTAAATATAATGTATATATAGAGATATATGTATGAATGTATATATATGTATGTGTAGATAATATATATAGTATGTATATATAGGTATACATATATATGTATATGTATATACATATACGTATTGGTAATATACATATAAACATATACATATGTGTATATATATGTATATATGTACATGTACATGTATATATATATATATATATATATATACTTATATATGTATATATATATATATATATATATATATATATATATATATATATATATATATATATATATATGCTATATATAGTATATATATATATGTATATATATATATATATATGTATATATATGTTTATATGTATATATGCATGTATGTATATGTATATATATATATATATATATATAATATATACTATATATATATATTAATAATATATATATATATATATATTAGTAATGTACCTTAAGTATAACGAAATTTATATAAATCGTTCAAATCCCTATGTGCGAAGTTCATGATCATCAGATCCTATGAATAGGTGCAGTAAACAAGTGATCAATTACCTGCACAATCTCTTACGGGCATACAGTTTTTTATCGCTAGTAGGTATTCATTTTTCAGAATTCTCGCTTTAATTAATTTGCTATGTACAAAGGTAATGTCCAGAGTTTCAAAAATATATCTTTGGAGCTCACGTTTCATAGACAATGAAACTACTAACATTATATATAGGCTACCTGCATCTCTGCAAACTCGTAAAGATCAAGTGGAAACCATAATTATGCGGACTAAGTATTCTATCTTCCCAGATCGCCAATCCATTATCATGCATATGAATGAGTTCATTGTTTTATCCCGTTCGATACTTTAAAGTGACCATTTACAGCAGATGGCCTGTATATGAAGAAAACATGAGTGGCCGCAAATCGCGTGATTATATATCCAATTTTCCCCCCAAAAAAACTGCTATTTTCCTAAAAATAAACTGAAGTTGAAATTTGTGAAACTCAGGACGACAATGAATTAGTGGATTCATATGATTACATATTAAAAGTCTTTTTTCCTGAAGATTACTACTCATCTTCAGGCAAAGCTGATGACGAAAAAAAAAAAAAAAAAAAAAAAACAGTGAAAATGAACAAGACAATAGTGTTATATTATGTGACACGCAGCCTCAAAATGTTAATAATGGTGAAGAGGAACAGTGCATGATTATATCGTCAGATAGTGATGAACACATCAATGCAGACAATAGTGTTATAATATGGGACACAGCCTCAAAATGTTAATAATGATGCCGAAAAACAGTGCATAATTATATGGTCAAATAATGACGAACGCATCGATTCAGATATTACACATATCAGTGACAGACTCGGATGAAGCATTGTTCACAATTAGAAAATTAAATAATTTAGTTTACCAAGTAAGGTGAGAATTTCATTTTCTTTGTTTTCGTATAGAAGGCCGTAAACAAGCATCGCTTGAAAAACGTAACTAAGCGCTTGCGGAAACTTTATGCGGATGATACAACGGTAACACTGTTGTTACACTGCCTGTTACTTTAGTTTAGTCCTTCCTTGCCAGTTGAGGTCTCATCTTTCCCTCTTCGACTTCCTTAGTGGCTGTCGACTGCAGTACTCGCGGGAATGTTCCTTGCAGTCCGTACGCAGTTACGAGGTAGGTATTGCCTAGAATTACCAATCTTGGAAACTGGAATGTACTAGATATTGTTTACAATATATAATACTATCTAACTTAGGCTTAAATTCATTTAGAGTTGGTAAACTAGGCTATTAGAGGTAAAACTAGCGGTAAGGCATGGATATTAAAAAAATAATCACCTCATGGAAAGAGCATGTGAATAGCTATATATAAAGTAGGCACAGGATATTGGTACGGTAGCCGTATCCCGATCGCGGTAGATATTGGTACGGCAGTGAATTGCGCATGCGTCAATTTCAAACTTCCTGCCGTACAAAGTTTGAGTCTTCATAGATGTCCATGGCTTCTTTCAGCTCGTTAAAGCCTGGAAACATCTGTTTTTCGGCGAAAACTAACGTATTATTCCGCAGTTCATGCTGTTCCGTCACCATTTTTCTTGCTGACACTGATATGCCTGAGGCGGTAAACAAGGGTTTGCGCATACGCAATTCACTGTCTTACCCATATCTACCGCGATCGGGGTACGGCTACCGTACCAATATCCAGTTCACAAAAAGTATATTAGTCATTATGTGATAGATTGAACGAGGTTGGGGTAGATCTAGTCTACCTATCGCGGCGGCCCAGAGTATGGCAGTTGCGGTTTTTCTATGCAGTTTTACCTCCTGAACAAGAATTTGAAGTAACATTTATTCGGACGACTCTACCAATTTACCTTTGAACTCTATCCTACGGTAAGGGGGACCCCAGTGGGAAACCGGGGTTTTGGGTGGGGAGAAACCAGGGGTGGGGGGTGATTTTGCCGTGTTATTGTGGTATTTCCCCCCCACACATTTATCACTTTTTAAAAACACGAAATACAGGCGGAAATAAGAGATAACAAACTAGCGATAGTAGAGCCGTTCCACATCCATATTCGTCTACTTACTACTACCACAACACTGAATCCTACTACGCATGCGCTAATGCTACTGCGCATGCGCTAACTGTAAGGGAGCTTTTGGCCTAAACTCAGACTGCTTACTGCTTAGTGAGGAAAGAAATGGGGGTTTACGGGAGGGATACATGTATTTACTATTTAGCCAAACACCTTACAGTATGACCCCTACGTTGCTACCGGACTGAGTGAAGATTGGGTGGTACAGGGTTCCCAGATTTGGCAGTTTCTCACCAAATTTGGCTTTTTTTTTTCCTAATTTGGTGGGTAAAATTCACTTTGGCTGTTTTCAAATACTTTCTATTTGAGCTAAATTGATCCCTCCCCACGTTTGAGGAATCCTCTCCCCAGAATTGGGAATTTTTGAAGGTTTTCAGGAACATCTGGGGAATTTGAATAGGTTTTCAGTAAAAACTTGGTAAACATTTAAGACAAAATATGTAGATGGAATTGAAAATAAAAATCACACACACACCAGACGACCACAAAACAGACCGCCGGATTCTCAGAGAACGAGCCTCATTTCAAATTTTCAATTCATTCTCGTTTTTTTTCCTGTATTCTTATATTAGTTTATATTATCTAACTAAACTATGATTGCCGCTATACAAGCATATATATGATAAACAAATATGCATTTATAAAGATAAATATAACGCACATATATTTGCCGGTTATTTGGGTTGGTTGGATTTCCATTGTGGCGGGGATTTTGGTGGCTGGTTTCATGGTAGACTTTGGCTGGTTGGTAGTGGTGTCATCTGGGAACCCTGGCTGGTAACCATACGTTGAGTTACATAAAAGCATTTACCTAATTTGTTTATAAACATGTTATGTGAATTCTAGTGTTTATTCCTTTTCATTTTTCCATAGTATTTGTATAATAACTGTTTTGAAATATCCCCACCTAATCATTTCACCATATATAACTTGAAATATTATGTTATAATTGAGGACAGACACCTAAAAATGCCTACGTGTTGATATAGAAACTCCAGTGTTTTAGGACGTTTCGATACCTACTACCTACATGTTACGTGAAATTGCACATTGCGTTGCATATTACATACACACTCCTATATCATTTATACACAAGTCAATCCCTCCCCTTTCCAGTATTCACGACTGGCTCTTTACGTTACACCATTTACAATGCATTTCTCACGATACCAATACCTAGATTAAAGTTTGCCATTATTAGTTATAAAACCCTAAAGTTTAAATATTAATAATTTAAAATTTAAAGATATAGTTAGCCATTATTCTTATAAAACCTACATTTCAATATATTCCATTATACGCTTTTACAGACATTACAATTTACACCTCCCTTCCAGTTTCCTTACTATTATGCAGTTATGTATGGTTACTTTTTACATTTACAACCCCTTCCTACACCCATCAAAGTTAGGTTTTACTATCCACCCCACCCGAGTCAAATTTTACCTATATGGGGGTCATTTTATACTGGGGGCCGAATCCATCCCCTGGTTAGGCAACATAACCCTTAGGTTTAGTTTTGTTATATGTTGGTTTACCTACTAGTTTTTACTTCCTTGAAGGGGTTACCCGGTTAGGCTTGGTTGGTTAGTTCTTCAAGGGTGGATACCGGGGGGGGGGGGGGGGGGTGTTACATTCCCTACTTGGTTACCTACTAGGTTAGGTTTGGTTAGGTTTACATTCCTTACTAGGTTAGGTTAGGCCTTTAAGGGGGGTACAGGGGTGAAGCCCCCATGGTCAGGCAATATTCCCTACTAGGTTAGTGTTAGGTTACATTCCTTACTAGGTTAGGTAGGCCTTTAAGGTGGGGGGGTGAAGCCCCCTGGCAGGCAATATCCCTAGGCTAAGGTTAGGTTAGGCCCAGGTTGGTTACTAGTTAGGCCTTAGGTATTTCCCTATTAGGTTAGGTTAGGCCTTAAGGTACAGGGGGGCAAGCCCCCTTTGGCTATGTTTCCCTACTAGGTTAGGTTACAGGCCCCCTAGGTTTAGGTACTTATGGTACGGGGGGCGAAGCCCCCTGGTCAGGATTCATATGGTACATTCCCTTACTAGGTTAGGTTAGGTGTTTAGGTTGGTTAGGTTACATTCCTTACTAGGTTAGGTTAGGCCTTTAAGGGGGGGTACGGGGGGCGAGGCCTGGTCAGGCATTTGGGGGGGGTAAGCACCCCCCTGGTCAGGCAATGTTCACTACTAGGTTAGGTTAGGTTACATTCGCCCCCCCTGGTCAGGCAATATTCCCTACTAGGTTAGGTTTAGGTTAGGTTACATTCCTTACTAGGCTACGTTAGGCCTTTAACCCCCTAAAGACGAGAGCCACTTTTCTGGCTTTCCAACTCCCGACGCCTGAGCCACTTTAGTGGCCCGATTTGAACCGCGCACAATACTTTTAGAGACAGATTTCTTAACACCAGTACCGTGCTCTATGATGCCGTATCAATACTTGAGTGTCATTGGCTAAATGTTATTACATCACAATAGGCATCATTAGAATCCCGTTACTTAATTGGTTAAAAGGTTATGACGTGAAAAAAGCAAAAATTCCCGGCAAAACTTCAGTCTCGGCGTTGGTTTTGAGTGTTTCATGACCGGCTTTCGATAACTACTATCTCTTATCGTTATTTTTTGTAATTATTACAGGTTAATATGGGATAAAGACATGATAGAATGATAAAAACAAGTTTTAAGTGATAACAGGAATTACCAGTAATGGAATAAATTCGTATATCATATAATGAATTTGTAGCAAAAGCTAATAATTTTCGAATGTACATTGAGATATCATGGTTGGCGTCTTGGTTTCGAGTGATAATCTTTATCATAATTTTTCTATTTTTCGAATTATTACATGCTGATATTGAATAAAAACGTACACTCTACTTGGGAATATCAAAATTGTGATGTTGGGCTTTGTGCTGCATGCTTTGCTTCAATATCATAAAGAACTAAGAGTAAGTACCGACTTATGGATGAACATATATTTTTCCTTTCTTTTGTTTAGTATACTGTATCACATGTAGATATATAAATGAACATGTGCATGCACTCACATTCATACATATATATATATATATATATATATATATATATATATAATATATATTATATATATATATTTCTATATACACATATATAAATGTAAATTATATAATAATATATATATATATAATATATATATATATATATATATATATATATATATATATATATATAATTAATACTTGTTTGTGCTGTGTTACTGAACAAGGCATATTTCACATACGTTCAGAGGTGTTTTGAGTTTAGTGCCAGTGTGTTGAGTAGTTATGAATTATACTCTAAAAATGTTCTGAAAATGTTGTATATCCATCTGCTTTTGCTTTCCCCTGAATGACAAGTAAATTTGGAATATTATAGCATTGAGTTTACGTAAATTGATCAAGCAGTAATTTATGAAATTAGGATACAAAATTTGTCTTCACTAACGCTGAGAATATTGACCAAATTTTGGATATTAAAGGAAAATCTAGAAAAAATATAGAGAAGGGAATAATACAATTTAAAAGGTGTCCATTTCATATAGAAAGGTTCTGCCTGAACTTGCAATTTCTTTGAAGTGAAAATAGTAAGTAATAAGAAGATATTAACAATAAACTACAATTAATTAATTGTGCAGAACCCGTGCGGATCAGCGTATCAATTTTAGCTACGTACGTACCAGCCGCCATTCAAATTTACCGTGTCTTGCGGGGGTTAAGGGGGGGTACGGGGGGGGCGAAGCCATGGTCAGGCAATGTTCCCTACTAGGTTAGGTTAGGTAGGTTGGTTAGGTTACATTCCTTACTAGGTTAGGTTAGGCCTTTAAGGGGGGGTACAGGGGAGGGCGAAGCCCCCTGGTCAGGTAATATTCCCTACTAGGTTAGGTTTGGTTTAGGTTACATTCCTTACTAGGTTACGTTAGGCTAGTATTTCCCTACTAGGTTGGAGGATTAGGTTACGTCACCTTACTACGTTAGGTTAGGCCTTTAAGGGGGGGGGTACGGAGGGGCGAAGCCCCCCTGGTCAAGGCAATGTTCCCTAACTAGGTTAGGGGGGGGTCGGGTTAGGGGGGGTACATCCCTTACGGGGGGGGGGGAGGGGGGGGGGTTAGGCTTAAGGCTTTAAGGGGGCGGTACGGGGGAGAAGCCCCCCTGGTTCAGGCAAATTCCCTTACTAGGTTAGGTTAGGTTGGTTCCTTTAAGGGGGGTTACATCCGGGGGGACGAAGTTACCCCCCGTCAAGGCTACGATTTCCCTACAAGGTTAGGTTTAGGTTACGGTTCCTTACTTAGGTTAGGTTAGGCCTTTAACAGGTTCCTTACGGGTGGGACTTGAAGCCCCCCTTGGTTCAGGCCTAAGTATTTCCCTACTAGGTTTTAGGTTAGGTTAGGTTAACATTCCTTACTAGGTTAGGTTAGGTCCATTTAAGGGGGGGTCACGGGGGGCGAAGCCCCCTGGTCAGGCAATATTCCCCTACTAGTTAGGTTACCTTTCCTTACTAGGTTAAGTTAGGCTTTAAAGGGGGGTACTGGGGGCAGCCCCCCTGGTCAGGCAACATTGCTACTAGGTTTAAGTTCCCTACTAGGTAAGGTTACATCCCCTGCTAGGTTAGGTTATGTTAGGTTGGTTTGGTTCTTTAAGGGGGGTTACAGCAGGTCCAACCCCACCCTGGTCAAGCAACATCCCCTACAAGTTTAATTAGTTTTTGTTATATGCTAACCTATGTTTAAATTTGGTCTTTTGTATTTATTAAAACAACTATAGTTAAAAACAACTACTTAGGCTATTACATTTACCACCCAGGACTTAAACCTCCCACCCCCTCCTGGGACCCCTTATATATGTATTTGTATTAATTCATATTTTGAACCCATCCCACATTACATTTAGTTCCTTAACTATCCAGTACTTTTATTACCCTTAACATTGCCAACTTATCTTGTTAAGTGCTTGTTCATTTACCTCAGCCCCACCCTGCCTAAACCAATAGCATCAAAGCATTTTTACTACTCCACCCACCTCTCTACCCTGTTTTCTACGGTCTGGCCTCCTGCCACCTCCTAACTGTAGAACTCCAACACTGTTGAATCTGCCGCCATGACATCCCACTGCTGCATCTACTTCACGCTCGCCCCCCCAGCCCCTCACCAGGAACTCTTTGCCAACTTCATGTAACAATTGTTACATGATTGTTACAAAGATTTTTCTGCCTTTTACTCAGGTAATTATGATCGACTAATCTGGTTTTTTGCCAGGACACGGCCTCCTGAGAAAGCAGGTCTTTTGCCCCCATTCAGTTACAAAGATTTTCTGCCTATTACTCAGGTAATTATGAACGGCTGGTCTGCTCAGGACCACGGCCTCCTGAGGAAGCAGGTCTTTTGCCCCCATTGTGGGAATGAGTGCCGCCTAGATTCTGCAAAAAAGTGCTTTAGGTAAATACCTTACGAATAGTTTGTGGATTCTACACGTAACCGTGATATGACCGGCCCTAGATTCATGGCAATATATATTACACCTATACCATTTATGACCTACTCCATATTTTCATGTTTTATAATTGTATTTTTTCCCTCCACGTTTACCTTTAGGTGTGACCGGTCTTATCGACCACATAGTAAGAAAGCGAAAAAACGCTGTTCTTACTACTTTTCATTGTTTAAGGGCACTTGGTTCTCTGGGTCCCACCTTGATGTTGAGACAGTTCTGTTCTTCGCATACCTGTATGTGAGTGATTTTTTTCTTACAAGGTTGCGAGAACAGAACTTGGACTGTCGGACTCGACAATTAATGATTGGGCCAGCTTCTCCCGGGAAGTAAGTATTATGCTTATCCCCTCACCATTTTCCATTCATACCCCCCCTCCTTCTCCCCCGCTCTCCCCCCCCCTCCCTCTCTCTCATACACAACCTGCCTTGTATTATTATGAAATTTACCCTACTTAATTACCTCCCCTAACAACTGCACTTTTTAATTTCAAGGTCATAGTTAATTGGTGCTTCCAACAGAAGAAGCAAATAGGTGGGCCCGGTACAATTGTTGAAATCGATTGAGGCGAAGTTTGGGAGAAGAAAAATGCAAACGTAGGTCGCCTCAATCGAAGGCCAGTGGGTATTCGGTGGTATCTGCAGGCAGACCCGGGAGTTTTTCGTTGTTCCCGTACCCGACAGGACGAGTGGGACTCTGCTTGCAGTTATCAAAGAATACATTTGTGCCGGGTACCACTATTATTTCTGACTGTTGGAGGGCTTATGACTGCCTGCGAGATGAAGGTTATGTCCACTTGACAGTCAACCACTCGATGAACTTTGTGGACCCAGAAAACCGGTGCCCATACTAATACTATTGAAAGGAGGTGGAGGGAACTCCGCAGTTGACTCCAAGATACGGGAGGAGAATGTATAACTTCGTCGGGTACTTGGCTGTTGCTTATTTCAAGCTGCATTTTGAGGAACCCAAGACCGCCTCCACGCATTCTTAAAGCAGCTGCTGCTTTGTACCCTCCACCCCTTTAAGGTAAGCTCCAAACATTATTCTTAATTATTATGTTTTAGGAAAGTGAGTGTTAGGCTTTCGCCAAAAGTTTGCGTCAAGGTATGTTACTATTCAGTGGGGTGCTGCTAAGACAACTCGTACCTTCCACCTTACTCCGCCCACCACCTGTGCGTTACCCCCCCCCCCCCCCCTTTGTGAACATATGGCTTCGGTGGTGGTGGGGAATTTAACATGGCGGCTGTGTTTACATTTCCTTCACCGTAACGAATACTTGGTATCTTCCCTATAGGACCGTTCTTCGGTGACTTAGACTATGGCAATTGACATTTTCTATGTTATTTTAGTTGCTTTACAAGGGTTGTAAGGAATATTTTTTAATATATCCTTTGAGTTTGGTGCGGCTATTATGTAACTTTCAAAGGTCAATTATTGCTTAGTTACAGCCGGCCGAATGGATATTACTTTTTAAATCTTGTACAGTAACTAAAATAACATAGGAATCAGTCAATTGCCATAGTCTAAGCCACCGCGGATTGCTTCTGTAGAAATACCCGAGGTGGAATTAAATGAGCTAGATAAGTTTTTTCCGGTAGATGTAGGTATATTACTACTATTCCGTGGCGGCCCAGACTATGGCAGTTGCGGTTTTTTCCATGCAGTTTTACCTCCTGAACAAGAATTTTAAGTAATATTTATTCGGATGACTGTAATTAATCCCCAGGGGCTCGTACTAAACACCAATTCAATGGTATATTTGATGTAGGATAATACTTTAAGTATACATTTGGTATTTGTGATTTCACATACAATTTGTTCCCTTGTAAAAGAAGATGTTAGTCTCAATAGTACAGCCTGAAAGAAAACTTGCATGACTGAATACTTATTATGGGGGTCTGAATTAGTTTCACATACGTAACTAAGTCGTTCAGTATGTACATAGTATGTAGTTTTAATATAAACATAAAATGTAAGATTTACTTTAAAACAGTATTAATAATATTCCAAAGATTATATGAACCATAATAGGATATTTTATGTATATTTGATGAAGGATGGTCTTTTTAGGATACTTTGGTGTTTGCATGTTCAGGATAGGGAGTTTATGAGCATTTTTAGAGGGGGTTCCAAACATTCGCAGATTCTAACTATTTGCGTGGGGGGTGGGGGGGGGTCTGGTACGCATCCCCCGCGAATACGGGGGGACCACTGTATACCCAGCATGTGACTACGGTCACCTCTTCGGCAGTGCAAGCCCTGATGCTGTATGTGACCCAAAGGGAGATGGTTCCTCCGCGGCCTGGGTTTGCTGTCCTTGCCCCGCCCCCTGACTTCAAGTGCCTGAAGAGCTCTCCCCTTGACTGTCCTCCTGTAGCTGTCACCGTACCTGCTGTCTCCGTTTCTGCCCATGGAAGTGCTGCCGCTCCCGTAGGTCCCTCTGGACAGGTGGAGTTGGGCCATGTTGCTACTGCAACTGCCCCAGCTCCATCCTGGATGGAGGACTTGTCTGCTGTCCTGAAGAAGCTGGCAAAGAAGAAGCCCAGGAAGAAGTGGAAGGTGTCATCGTCGTCTTCTCCGTCGTCGTTTTCTTCCGCCTCTTCCCCTTCGACTTCCAAGGACCCCAGCTGAGGAAGAAGGTGGCCTCGCTCCCCCCCCCTCCCCCCCCCCCCCAAAAAAAAGAAGTCTCGCTCAAAGACTTCTAAGGATCTGTCCCACTCCGGCGGGACAGGTGGGTCTTCTGCTGGTCCTCCCGTTCTTCCGGGAACGAGGCCTGTCTCTCCGTCCTCCGGGAAGACGAAGATTGGGACCGTAGAGGTACCAGCCTCAGCTCCCGGTTCAAGAGGTTCCGCCTCCAGACCAGGAACCATCTCGGCTGCGAGCGAGTGAGCGCCATCGAGTGTATGATCACCTAACGGTGATCGTGCATTGGACCTTAGGGTGGGAACATGTAGGACAGCAGACACAGAATCCCTCTTATTCTTCTCGGAGCTTCAGCCTTGAAGGAGAACAGTTAATTGGGAAAAAGTGATAGTTCTTCATTGACGATTACCACTCATAATTATGTAGTGGTGATCTGCTCAGCTTGCTTGGCTCGACCAGACAGCCCTGCCGATCTTAGTGCTTGGCTCTAACGAAGGAACTCTGCTCTTGATCGGTGTGGTTCCTTGTCATGACATAGCACCCTCCCTTCCCTGGTTGCAGCAAGCTTTCACGGGGTCATCATCTTTCGTCTTCGTCATCTGACGCCTCCTAACCTCCCTCTTCAAAGGGTTCCATGTCCTAAGAAGAGGAAGGTAATCTCTACCCCTTAAGAAGTCTCGCTTCAAGACTTCTAAGGGTCTGCATCCTTTCCATGGAGAGAAGGTAATTGGCTGTCTCTTCAGCTCGCCTGCTCCTCCCAGAGCAGGAATCTGGACACTTTCCACAAAATATACTGTCTCGCGAGCGCCAGGAATTCAAACCCAAGTTCGTTCTCTTGTCTGGTTCCAAGGGCACTGCTCATGAAACCAGGGCTGTGACGGGTATACCCGTGTACAGGTCTCTCCAAGTGTACAACCCCGGAGGGGGGGGTCGTACATCCACAGTCGTGATAGTCGTCTTCTTTCCATCATGATAGTGGCACAGGACAGGAGAAGGGACAGAGCCGCGTTGGTGGCTCAAACCCACCTGTGAAAGCCAGGAATGGCTGTTCTTCAGGTACCTAGATCGATGTTGCTGTCCCTCAGGACAAGGCATCTGAAGGAGATAAGAGGAGGTCCTCTTTGTAGTAATCTTCGTGAGGTTCAATCATGGAGAAGATAGGTGTGTAGCAAGACATTGCAAGTTCTGGCCAGCTTTTACTGCATTTAACTTTGGTCAACTTTCACTCGCATTTGTGCGAACGAAACGGTTGTAGGAAATGAATGCTTCGTTTAACAGAGTGAGAACATCTCAAAGTTCAGGGAAGAGCGGGCAAGAACAGTCAATCCTCCTATCTCTTTTCCCTCTACTTCCTAGTGATACCGAATGAACAAGGATGATTGTGTGGATGAGAGAATGAGTGAGTTGGCTGGTCTCTTTCTCTTGTACCTTTCCTTCTTCCTTTGGGCTGGTTAAGGAATAGACATGTCATTTGCTGGAATGGTCTGATACAGGCAAGTAAGGTAGTCATACTGATAGTTTGGTCGCTTGGTATGCAAACAACCAACCCTCTGTTCGGTAGCATATGCTCTGCTCCTTGGCAAGGGGGAGTTGGGAGTGGTAACAAACCCTGGTATGTTGATTTGTTATTGGACAGTCAAAGTTTCTCTCTGGTTCCCTATGTAATGATTCTACTATACTATATCATTGTATGCCACTCAGTGTCTGGGGTTAGATATCGTTGTATCTAGCTTTTCACGGGCTTCAGTCCCTTTCTGAAAGTTATTTCTCCTGGAGCTGGACTGGTGGGTAGGCCCCCAGCCGGTTTAGGATGTTTTGTACCTCCCTCTAAGTGTAAATTTTCTAAGAAAATTTTTATTTTTCATAGCTACAAACCTGACGTCTTAACATTGTACTGTCCATCTCTAGCTGCCCCTCTGTCTTGCTAAGGCATCCTGAGTTGGGAAAGACTGACGGCTTGGCATGGGTGCGTGGTCCTTGACCACTCTTCACCCGATATACGCATGCATTGCCAGATCTCACAAGATTCCTTGCTTTCATCTGCGATGTAACCGGATCCAGCTAGGCACTAGAAATTATCATATTGTTAAGACCTCAGGTTTGTAGCTATGAAAAATACAAATGGTCTTAGAAAATTTGTCATTATGTTTCCTATCTCTGTAACGTATGGTTCCATTGTTATTATGTTTGAATCATCTGATTGGTTTTTACTTTTTTGTAAAATTTCTATGGGCCCTGACGGGTGTTTTGGATCATATAATTTATTTGGAACTGGATGTTCCTTTGCTGCATTATTATCTTGAACTGACTGAGGGAGATTCATGGTTAAACTCCTAATGGTCATCAACTGTGCCGAATTTTGTCCATCAAGGGACCCATTTTGAAAAGATAGCAATGGCTTTTCATGAAGTTAAATCTTCTGCTGATGGCACCAGTGAGAAATGACTCCCAAATGCCTGCATCCCTACCCTACCCCAAAAGGGGACGGCATAACATGATTAGTATGGCCCAAGCGTAAGCAATACCTGCTTGGTAGGACTAAGAGTATTATGAAAATACAATTTTCCCCATTCTAACCACGTCATGGGCAAACCAGACAGAATCCCGAGATTCTATTCCTAGAACTAGGCCCCCCTGGAATCCGTGGTCCAGCTCCACAGAATAGTTCCGCCTGGAAAACCAGGTCCGAACATTGTCGGGTAGATGATGGATCTACCTCAGTTCCCTATATAGCTTCGGATTTAACTTCAATCCAAGTTTATATATGATTTTATGCATGACACTTACCTGGGAGGTATATATATAGCTTATCCTCTTGTTCGCACTGGCAGAATTTCAAAACTCGCGGCAACCGCTAGTACACTGGTAGTCAGGTGATGGCACCTCGTTCCCGTGGCGCTGGTGCTCGGAACCATTCCCTTTTGTTTTCCTCAGATTTTCTCTGCCACCGAACCGGCAACATCGTTGTTGGTTCTCTGATAGAATTTCCTGCTCGTTGACTGACTTTTTGGATATTGGTATCGTATTCACGAAGTTAGCTTGGCAATCGCAATTGATCTTGCATTAGTATGTCTGATTCAGGGAGTATGTTTTAGAGTTTGTGTGAAAGAAGGGTGGGTAAAGTGGGACTGCCGAAATCATCGGTAGATCCCCCATACTGTATGTAAGAAGTGTCGAGAGTTTGCATGTACGTGGGATAATAGTGCAATGAATGTGAGTGCCTGAATAGAGAAAGAGTGGAAGGCTCTTGTTAAGTATGTAGAGAGACTAGAAAAATCGTGTGAAGACAGTTTCTAGAAGTGAGAGATCTGGTTCTTCGAGTAAACCTATGAATGAATCTTTGCCTGTGTCTTCTCCAGCTCATTCCCATGTAGATGTAGCACCTTCCCCTCAGGTTTCCTCCTGCGCCCGTTGCTGTATCTGAGGATACTACTGATCCACAAATTGTGAAAGTGTTCGCTGCCCTTGCGTCCATGGGAGATCAGATTAAACGTTAACGGACAAAGTGGAAGTGTTTAATGACAGTGTTTGTGGAGGGGGGCGCCTGATCGTCCCTCTCGTGCTCCTAGACCTAGACCTCTGGCAAGCTCCCAGACCCAAGGGGAGAAGGCATGTCGACAGTCGAAGGGAGGCGAGAGGGGTTTACTCTCGATCAGTCGTCCCTTCAGGCAGTCCTGTTGCGTCCCAGGCTGCAGCAGTCCGCCATAGGAAAGGCGATACTGGGAGTGCAATTTTATTTCGTCGGATAGTTCGACTTCAGGAAGGAGTAGGCGTTTTGTGGATGTATCGCGTCCTCTCAAGAGGTCATACATGCCGACCTCATCACAGGATGAAAGGGTTTTTGAACAAGAAGGTTGGAGTAGCCCTGAGATTTTTTCATCGGAGGATGAAGAAGCAATCCCTATCAAGAGGAAGAGGATTTCTCGTCCTTTAGAGGTGACTAGCCGTGCGATGAGCGGTGTTTCCCCTATTAAGAAACGCCGCTGCGTAGACGTCAGGATCGCTCGCCTCTCCGTTTTAGCCCAGTGCGTCCTCGATCTCCTCCGCCTCAGGAGTCTCGTAAGGAAGCGGAGACGAAGGAAGTTCTGCGAGATATGGCAGGAGAAATTAGCAGTGATTGTTAAATCATGAGAAAAGCCCGAACAACCTTCGGCTAGACGTAAGTACTCGTCTCTCCCCGGTTTAAGTCCTCCAAGAGGACGCCAGGACGTACAGTTGCCTCCTATTTCTCAGGCAGGATCTTCTCGTAACCCAGGACGCAGTGTGTCCTATAGGAAGGACGAATCTCCGACACTGCAGGACGCAAGAGGAAGAGTGATGGACGCATGGTGGACGCAAACGTTACGGAGGACGCAGGACGCAGGCGGCAGCATGTGGATACATCTTTCCGACAAGCAAGGAGAGGGGTTTTACAAGGAGACAGTTCCCGCATTCGCTCTCCAGGCAAACTGTGGATAAGGATCCCGCTATGGAGAGTCATCAGGATCTTGGATTTCAGGATATTTCTTCTCAGGAGGAAGACTTTGTTGAGTTTTCGGAAGAGGACAAGAATGTGGAAGCTCCTTCCTCGGACTACAAGAAGCTAACCGAGTGCCTCCTTTCATTGTTTGAAGGAGATTTTTAACCTTCAGCCCCGCCATCTCCTCTATCTCGATTTTCGAAGACGAAACACCCAAGAAATCTTCTTCTTTGAAAATGACCTTGTCGATTTCAGCGAGAAAGCCCTTCAACGTATTAATGAGTGATTGAAGGAGAGAGAGTCGGGGAAGACTTCTTTTGCTTTCCCTCCGCCAAATTGGCTTCGAAGTCTGGTGTTTGGTACGCTACGGGGGAAAGTCTTGGCCTGGGAGTTCCTGCCTCCTCCCAGGGAGACTTTTCTAATATAGTGGACAGCTCCCGTAGGCATGCCTTACACGCAGCCAAAGTGTGGTGGACTTCTTCAGAGTTCGACCATTTACTCAAGGGTATATATCGGACTTTTGAAGTTTTTAATTTTCTTGATTGGTCGTTGGGTGCATTGGCTCGGACTTCAGAGATGGGAGATTCTTCAGATTCGGATTTTGCCTAGAAGTATCATGTCCTGTATGGATAAAGCCTTAAGGGATGGAGCTAATGAACTTGCTTCACTGTTTACAGCAGGCATTTTAAAGAAAAGTATCTTTTGTGCTCGTTCGCTGCGAAGGAGTCTCGAACGCTCAAAAGTCGGAGTTGATGTTCTCCCCACTTTCAGGACAGCTTTTTTCCACAGGATATCATTAAGGATATCGCACTTTCCCATACTCAGAAAGGCTACACAGGACCTGCTGACGTCTTCAGTAAGGAAGTATTTACCCTCTAAGGTAGTTGAAAGAAGAAACACCCCGAAGGAAGCAAGGACAGCACAGCAGCCCTTTTCGGGTAGACTTTTTCCCGACCAGCCTTTAGAGGGAAAAGAGTTCCGCCAAAAGAGGTTCGAAAACCTCAACCAAACAATGATTTTAGAAGTCCTCCAGACGTGTTTTGTGCCAGACCTTTTAGACTTCTTCTGGGAAGTCTGGCAAAACAAAGGAGCAGATCCTTGGTCTGTAAGTGTAGCGAAGGAAGGATACAAGATCCCCTTCCTAAAGAAACCACCTCTCGCTACAGCTCCGAGAGCCCTAGGGGCTCATTACATCGATTTAGAGAGAAGAGGCTCTTTGGCATCAAGTTGTCAGTATGTTAGAGAAGGGAGCCATAGAACCTGTTTCTGGATCACGAATCCCCAGGTTTTTTACAACCGTCTTTTTCTGGTACCGAAGTCATCAGGAGGTTGGAGGCCAGTACTGGACGTAAGTCAGCTAAACTTGTTCGTAGAAAAGACCAAGTTTACGATGGAGACGAATGATTCAGTACTGGCAGCGGTACGACCATGGGGACTGGATGGTAACACTGGACCTTCAGGATGCGTATTTCCATATTCTGATTCATCCAAGGTCCAGGAAATATTTGAGATTCGTGATCCAGGACAAGATATATCAATTCAGAGCCCTTTGCTTCGGGCTTTGCACGGCCCCTCAAATCTTTACAAGGATGATGGCGAACGTGGCGAAGTGGCTTCATTTGTTAGGAGTCAGAGTCTCTCTCTACTTGACGATTGGCTCATAAGAGCACAATCAAAGCAGCAATGTCTGGAGGACACGGACCTCACATTGGAATTAACAAAAACAGCTGGTCTGATGGTGAACCTGAAAAAGTCACCATCTGATCCCCACACAGGAGCTAGTTTATTTGGGGATTCTGATATCCTCAGTGACTTTTCGGGCTTTTCCGTCCCCACCCAAAGGCAGACCATGTGCCTTCGAAAGTGCAAGAATTCCTATCGAAAGACCAATGCTCGGCGAGAGAGTGGATGAGCCTGCTGGGGACACTCTCTTCGTTAGAGCGGTTCATTCCCTAGGGAGACTTCACAATAAGGCCCTTACAGTTTCTTTCTGAACGAAGTCTGGCCAAGAAGATCGCAACCAGATTCCTTCCTGTTTTTCCATTCCTTTAAAGAAAAGGAGGAATTAAAGTGGTGGCTAGCCCCGCCCAGGGAAGGTTAGCAGAGGGTACGTCACTCCAGCAGAAACCCAGACCTGATATTATTTTCCGACGCGTAAGACGCAGGCTGGGGAGCGACGCTGGGCCCTCGAGAGGAGTCGGCCTTTGGAACGAAGAAGAGAAAGCTTGGCACATAAACAGGAAGGAACTGATGCGATCTTCTTGGCTCTGAAGCGTTCAGACCGTGGATCAGCGGCAAAGTGGTGCAGATCAACGCTGACAATACCACAGCTCTGGCATACATACGAAAACAAGGAGGGACCCACTCGTTTTCTCTTTGCAACTTGGCGAAGGAGATTCTTCTGTGGTCGGAGAGAGAAAACAAACGTCACCCTGCTCACCAGGTTCATTCAGGGGAGAAGAACGTCAGAGACCGCGGACCTGTTGAGCAGGGAGGGACAAGTGCTTTCACGGAGTGGGATATTGCATCATCAAGTATGCCAGAGGCTGTGGAAGCTTTGGGCAGGCCAGTGGTGGATCTTTTCGCTACCGCAAAGCAACGAAGAGGTCACCGAATTACTGTTCTCCAGTCCCGGACCCTCTTGCAGTCGCAGTAGATGCCTTCCTACTAGATTGGACGGGGCTAGACGCGTACGCATTTCCCCCGTTCAAGATTTTAGGGGAAGGGTAATTAAGAAATTCAGAGAAAGTCAAGGAACAAGGCTGACTCTAATAGCTCCATACTTGGCCGGCCCAAACGTGGTTCACAGAGGTACTGGAATGGACAGTGGATTCTCCGAGAAGCCTACCCGAGAGTAGATCTTCTCAAACAACCCCACTTCGACAGGTTCCACAAGAACACCCTCGCTCTGGGTCTGACTGCGTTCAGACTATCGAAAGACTTGTCAGAGCGAGGGGGTTTTCTAGAGAAGCAGCGAAGGCAGTTGCGAGAGCACGAAGACCTTCAACTATCAAAGTGTACCAGTCGAAGTGGGAGAACTTCCGCAAATGGTGTAAGAATCGGAAGATTTCTTCATCCAGTACCTCTGTGACCCAAATTGCAGATTTCCTTCTGTATCTGAAGAAGGAAGTGGGTTTGGCAAATCAAACCATTAAAGGTTATAAATGTATGTTGTCTGCAGTGTTTAGGCACAGAGGTTTAGATCTGTCCAATGACGCAGATCTTAGAGATCTTCTCAGATCTTTTAATACGAAGAAGGATCGACATTGCAGAGCTCCTTCTTGGAATTTGGATGTCGTTCTCAAATTCTTAGGAAATGGATAGGTTTGAACCCCTATGGACAGTGCTTCTTTGCGAGAGCTACGAAGAAGACTATTTTTCTTGGTAGCCTTAGCTACAGCTAAAAGGATTAGCGAGCTGCAAGCTATTAACAAACAAGTAGGATGGAAGCACAACAAAGCAGTTTGTTCGTTTCAAGAGGAATTCTTAGCCAAGAATGAGAATCCTTCGCATCCGTGGCCAAGGTCATTTGAGATTGCAGGACTGGCTGATCTAGTATAGGTCAAGAACAGGAAAGGGTTTCTTTGCCCAGTAAGAGCTTTACGTTATTACGTAGAAAGAACAACGAAGCATTAGGGGGACTTCAGGTTCTCTCTGGTGTTCTGTCAAAGATCCTACTAGACCTATGTCTAAGAATGCTATGGCTTTTTTCGTAAGAGAAGTCATTAAGGAAGCACATTTGCTTTGCCAGGAAGAATGCTTTGGCTTGCTTAAGGTTAAAGCTCACGAGGTGAGAGCGGTAGCTACGTCCTTGGCATTCAGAAAAAATTTAGCCCTCAAGGACATTATAGATTCTACGTTTTGGAGGACAAATTCGGTCTTTGCCTCGCATTACCTAAGAGACGTAAGACAACTTTTGATAATTGTCAAACGTTAGGCCCGTACGTATCCTCAGGTACAGTACTGGGCAAAGGAGTTTCCACCCCATACCTACTAACATGCTAGGCTATCATTTTAATTAGGTTATAGTGTTTTTTATGGTTGTCTGAGAAGGTTATTACCTGCTCAGTTTTTTGGTGTAGTGTTTTGTTATAGTGATTGTGTTGTGGTTCAGGTGACTAACTTTCCTAGCATGAATGCCCGTGGTAAATGAGGGCTAGGGTTCTCTGTCAGCAGATTGGTCATGTCCAGTTGTCAGACCCTTGTTATTAGCTTTCTCAACAAACAGGTCACATCCTAGTTGAGAGCTACTAAGGTTTAGCAGGCTAAGAGGCAGGACCTACGAAGTCAGCTACCTTAGCAGGTAAGGAACCTAATAGTAATTTTAAAAATTAGTTAATTTTTGAATTATGATGATGTTGCTGTCTATGACCCACCTCCAAATGTGTCAATCAGCTATATATATACCTGCCAGGTAAGTGTCATGCATAAAAATGATATTATTATGATACATAAGTTTTTGCATACTTACCTGGCAGGTATATATAATTAAATTTTCCCACCCTCCTCCCCTCAGGAGACAGGGTTCAGAGAAAATCTGAGGAAAACGGGAATGGTTCCGAGCACCAGCGCCACGGGAACGGGGTGGCCATCACCTGAACTACCAGTGTACTAGCGGTTGCCGCGAGTTTTGAAATTCCGCCAGTGCGACAAGAGGATAAGCTATATATATATATATACCTGCCAGGTAAGTATGCATAAAACTTTATTGTATCATAACAATATCATTGTTATATAGGACTCATGGATTAGAACCTGGTAAGAAATTTCTGAGGTTTGAGAGCCCCCCCACCACGTCAAGGTGGTCCCAAAATGAGGGGGATTCCTTTTGTAAAGCACCAAGAGTTTATATAGTGTAGGAACAAACAATGACTTGACAGTTGCACTCCCAAAGAGGACTATGGCTGTATAAATCATTGACTATTAATATTGTTACCTGCAAAATACCTTGTATTATTGGAAGATTGTCAAAGTTATAATTTTCATGTGCTTTATTAATTACAGTTACATATATGGTATATGGTAAAATGAGTTAAGTGTTACTCATGTATAATGTAATTGCTGAGACTTTAAAATCTGTGCTGTATCCTGTCATTTTATCACATTATCACATGCTGTAAACTCATTAAAGTTCTATGGTCTCGTGTTCGTTGCAACATTGAACCTCCTTGTAGGAAGGAACATGGCTTGGAGGCCTTTTATATTTACTATGTAACTGTTGAATATGAAGAGTTGTCAAATTTTAGTGGTTTATGAATGGTGACTTTGTTTGTCAATAACCGAGATGTTATGACACCAGTTTTTAACAGACATAATTAATCAATCAATTTATTAAAAAGGGACAAATGTGTGTCACCAATGGTAACTGCCATAGGAGGACTTTGTAGATATACATACTTCTTATACTCACTGCATTAAAGGTCGTTAGGTTGTCAGTGAGTTGAGATTAGCTCCCAACATTTCCAAAATTTAGGGTAATGTTTCACAAAATCCTAACCTTCTTTCACATTCAAAGAGTAATCTAGTCCATACTTATGTACTTTACAGTAATACCCCGAACTTATGCGATTCGAGTTGCGTGAAATCACAATAGCACAAACATTTCATTGGAACCTAACTAATTATCATATGCGAGTTCTTCACAATAGCGCAAACTTTTGCGAATCCTCCATAAACACTGCAAAAGTGTTTGTTTAATTTATTATGTAAATTTTTAAGTTTTAAAACTTTAGTGTATAAAATCTATTAAAATTATATTAGTTTTATTTTTGTACGTATATGCATAAATGTGATACAAAGGTAACTAAAGCACCTAGAGTTAGTGCATATATGTACTTTTACAAGATGCAATACCCATTCACAAAGTTACTGCGCTTTTGATATCCCTTCAGAAACTGTTCAATTTCTGAAGTACGTGCTAATATACTACAATTAGTAGTATTTCTGAAGTACGTACTAGTATACTACAATTAGTAGTATATGTTTTTTTGCTTTTAAGTGTAAAATCAGTATAGAGATTGTGTGTATGCTATTTATGTTTCTGAAAATATATACAAAGGCAGTGCATAATTCAGTGTTTGTCACTATACAAGACCTTCATGATCAACTAGTAAAACATATCAGACATATAACAGTTGTTGCACTGTGAAAATTACTATTTTAACCTCGGAGAAAAGTGCTGGTACAATTTGTATGTACTATGTTACATAATTACAGCAGATAGTTAATGTACTTTCAGAAGATGTGATCCCATTCATACTTTTTAAAGATGATACCCCTGCAGAGTTTCTCTCTCTCTCTCTCATACTAGTACATGATTTTAAACTGATTGAATTTTACCTTCACCCTCTGCAATTGTGTACCTTTGTTATAACAGACTTATGAACGTCACCCAGTGACGTAAAGAAAACTCCTTTTACTTTGAGGGAAAAAGAAAATGGCATCCCATGAATTAGGGGTAATGTTAGTATGTTTACGAAAATGAATACGTATATGCATAGTAGTTACTGTAACTATTTTTATGCCAACCAGTTATTTTTTTTAAATCAAATTACAGTAACTTTAATTTCATTTAAATGTTAGCTTAATGCTTAAGGAGCATGATTAGGGTCATATTTAGTGTTCAAACTCTAGAAGCAAGCATTTATAAGCATTTTTAGAGACCATGCCAAACTTACGCGAAACTTCCCCTTACACGAGGGGGCTGGAACCTAACCTTGCGTAAGTTCAGGGTATTACTGTATATACAGTTGTGGAAAAATGGGAAAACTTAGTTAATTTAATATATTGTGCAAATGTTTTGGGGCCAAATGTCATTCAACGCCCTTTAAAAGAAATCATATATACTACATATAGAACTTTGAGATTTGAATGTGAGAAGAATTCAAGGCGTTCAAGAAACCCCAATGCTAAGGGGCTACACCAAAGGCTGCCCCAAAGTTAAATGGCTACACCAAAATGAAAATTATCTGTGGCCCTGATATAAAGCACTCACCAAAGGAACAATAAAATATAAGAAAATATAATCTATTGAAAAATCTCACATTTTATTTTGGGCTAAATCTCGGTCCTACAAAGTTACAGAAATTAAAGCACTCTTAAATTCCACTCTTCAAACTGCTTTAAAATTCGTGAGCTGAAAATTGTTTTATATAAAGAAATTTTACAGCAGTGAGAGTAGATATCGGATAAAAATCCAAATGATTAATATAAGTTAAAATTACACCTAAATTTCAGTAATAAAAAGTATGTAGCGTAAATTACATAAAATATACCAAAATAAAGTTACATTTTAATTTGAAAGACTTGCTTTAGTAAAAAATCAGTTTTTAATGCTTATCAAAAACTATACGTATAAGTAATCAGTCTATATACTACTGTATATAAAGAATTGGCACTTATGACACACTCATAATACAATCTATTCAGTGCATACAACCAAGACAGCTGGTTAGTAGTAAATTGACTTTAAACCACTTGATTTTCATAGACTTGAAATGCAGTCATGAAACTAACATTGGTATAAAAAATAATGCTAAGTCAGTTTCACTTATGTATTAATTAAAATGGTTTGTGAACAGCATAAAAAAAATTGAGGTACAGCAGCTTTTGGGGATATGTTAAGTAATTCATGTTTAATAAGCACCAAAATACATAAACATATGGGAGAATAAATGCTAAGCTTCAGATTCTTAAAGCTTAAGATATATGTATCTTCAAGTACGTATTGGGTAACTTCATGAGACTAAAGGGGATTAAGGATTAGAGAACACTTCTAACCTTGCATTAATTTTTATACATTCCAAAATTATATTAGACACACTAAAATTAGAGTTTGACAATATGAAAGATGCATAAGGCAGTCCCCAGTTAATGGGGGTGGGGTCATTGTCAGCTGGGTGCTGATAAGCGAAAACTGCCATTTACTGAAACACTGTGATTTATGGTGCTGATATCCAGTTAATGGCAACTCTGTTAGGTATGTATGGTGCTGATAACTGGAACTCGCCATGTAGCAACTGAGTCTGCCAATAACAGAGGACTGCCTTAATTGGTTAAACATTCTCTCACATTATTTCAACACTGCATCAAGCGCTAAGAAGTAAATTACTGATAGCAAAATGGTATACTTTGCAGTTTAGATTTTAAAATACTTTAAAACTGGTTCATTTTCTATTATATACTACTCTGATGCTTAAAAGTAAAAGTGATGCCTGCCTGCTGAATTTAGGGAAAAAATGCTAATCATTACCTGTAAAACATCTCCAGAAACCTTTTTCTGTTGTAATCAACAATAATTTCAAATTAGGACTTGAAGAATAGTCCAGTTTATTGCTCAAATTTTACAAAGATTTCTTTTTCATTCACAAAAGAATTTGGAACTTCATATCTAGTTATTTGCTACATAAATATTTCTGATTTTAGATCTAGTATTAAATTATAAATGTTCACAAATGCATTAAATTAAGCCCTTCAAACAATGATATATATGGCAAATCACATTCATTATTTAAAAAAAAATTATTTTGCCAAAATTACTATGACAACCTATAAAATTCTTATTCTCGAGAATTCAGAGTAAAATTGGTGAGCTGCAACTCTTCCTGTTTCAACAAATGAAACAAAAAAATGTAAATACAATGAATACAATAATAATTCTGGTAAACAATTTTGTTTCAAGGTTCATACATATTACAAACTTTGATCAGATTTATAAAAGTGTCATTTGTTAAAATAAAGCATCCTATAGGTTGACTAATTAACCAAAGCAATAGCAAGAAAGAAAGAGAATAGTAAACATTTAAAAAACTTAGAATATGCTATTGAATTGGAATAAATTTTGTAACTACACACTACTGTATTACAATATACGGCACTATGTATGAATGCACTATTGCATACCACTATCCCTTTAAGCTAGCTAACATTTAAGAAAAATTAACCACTTAGTTGCTTTATCATCTCGTAACACATTGGCGGTTAGTATAAAAGTAAAAATATATCTGCCAATAAATTAGATAGTAGTTGAAGACAGTAACAGAATAGAAATTTTACAGTTTTATAGTTTACATTGTCTTCTGGTAATTCCATATGTTCTCAATAACTTGGAAAGAAACCCATTTACACTTTTAATATTTTCAACTGGCCATTTGTTATCACAACTCTATTTATATTTGGCCTTAAATTATGGTTCATTGCTTATATATTTGTATTACCTGAGCATGGATAAAAAAAGAAAAGCTCTTTGAAGCTATAATACTATTTTTTTTCCTATTTTGCCAGTCAGACAACCTGCCCAGTTTTCATGAAATCCCTTATTATTAGAAATAATATTAGAATCAGGCTGCCCCAAATACCAACACAAGTGCTTGTAAGAGCAGGCTGAGAAGACATACTAAAAGTAAATTAAGCACTAAAGAACAAATCAAGAATTGAAAACTATGGTATCCTCTTCCTTTTTGATAGCTCACTTAGGCACATTACTTTACTTCAACTACTGTATGGCTTTATTCCCCCACTTTTTTTTTATCAATAATGATATAAAAGAAAACCTTAAAATACCAACCACTCATTATTATTAAAATACTCTCCTCTTACTATCAATATTAGGATGTGATACAATTACTTTTTAAATTTATTTGCACCTTTTCATAGAGTCTCATGTTCTGATATTGTAAGTAGTTCATTTTCAGAAGTATTAGACAATATGGAAGTATTGCTAAGTTTTTTATAAAAAAATATTAAAAGTATTTAATTTATGAAACCTTCCTATTCAATTTATGAAACCTTCCTATTCAACAAAAAAAGAAACGCATGAATCAGATTTAAAGACAAAATTAACTTCATACGTATTCAATAGGCCTCCCGTCTGAAGACTTAAACTGAGCTACGTATTCTGTTTCTGATATAGCTATTTCAGCAGACATTTTTCATTCTGGTCACTGCACTTACTTACTAAGTACTGAACAGCATCTCTAGTTCTGTTAAACTTTTTATGTTGACAACTACCATAAATACTAGAAATTTATGGAACATAAAAACTTGAACCCTCCATAAACATTAACATTTCTAGGAGTCAGCTAATTCTAGTACTCTGGGCTTCTCGTTCAGAATCACTGAAATATACATTCAGGTACTAAAATAAAACAAACTGTGCAAAGGTCATTGTGCTCAAACCTATGCAGTGGACCCCCCTGTATTCACGTTCTCTGGATTCGCGGACTCACACATTCACGGATTTCTCTCTGGAGCGTTTCCCCGCATTACTTGCAGAAAATTCGCCTATTCGCGGAATTTTTCTATGAGAAAAAATCTTTATTAATTTCATCATAAAATGCATTTTTTGTGATAAAACTATTAAAAAACCAGGTATCAAAATTTTTAGTGGCTCTTTATTGAGTTTTAACTACAAAGTAGGAGGTTTTAAGCATTTTTATAAGGGTTCCAACTATTTGCGGGTTCAAACTATTCTGGGGGGGGTTGTCTGTACGCATCCCCTGCGAATACGGGGGACCACTGTGCATGTAAATGCATATTTTAAACTATATTCAGGTACAGATATGAACTTACAGGGAAACCTATTTAAAAGAATATAAAAAGTTTGTTAGGGCAAAGCCTTGAATAAGTAATCACCCCTCGAATGAAAATAATTTAATTTTTCCGTTCAGACAATGATTATGTGCCAATGACATCATTTTCATTTATCCACTGAGCAGATATATTCATACAATTACTTTAGTACTGTAAAATACAAGCGGCAGGACCAAAATTTTTGAGATTACTAAACATCAGCATGTTTGAAGTGGAGCAGTTACAACCACTGTCCTTACCTAATAAAAGTTGTAAAGTATCCGGTACCTTGAAAATAAGGCAGTCTTTATATTATCTTCTTCCAATCAATTATTTTACGTAATAACAGCTATTGTTGTGGATCAATTTGCCAGTAACCACATACAATGGTTTCCAACAAATATAACTAATCATAAAACATACATATAAAAAGTAGCCCCTAAACTTATCAGGTGCTTGATATTGGTTTTCAGCCAAACCTAACCTGTACTTTACACTTATCATTCAATTCAAGAGATATATTCTAAAACTAATTCCCCTTACAAATCATCATCATAATGTAAGAAGTAAAGAGGTCTAATATGCTAACAGGTTCCTGCATACTTATTCCAAACTACAAACTCATACTTGGCATGTCCTTGTGACAGGAAACACAAACCCTTAACAAATGCCACCTACCAGAAAGAAATGCTGCTAGCAATAACACCTTGTAAGGCATACCCTTTAAAATTGATGATAGTAATGAAATGGAAAAGAACATCTAAAAAGAACTTTCAACTACGTAAACACCACTTGAAATGTTTGTGACACTTGTTAACTTGTGTAGCATTTGGCATTTCACAAAGGACTAAAAGAGAATAGTATTGGAATGTATTTAACAAAGTAGTACGCTAAATTTTGACCAAATCTTGTGCATTAAAAAAATATTTAAATTGACATCAATTTTAAAAATCACAACCACTGGATATCAACAAGTGGCAAAAACATTTAAAAAGTACAGTAATAAATCCAGTGTACTTCACTGCTTCAAATTGCTGTTTTTAGCTTTATTCCTGGTCTGTAAATAATGATTCAACAAATAAACTAGAAACTTAGTCACAAGTGATGTAAATATAGGTTTCTTTCACATGAAACCTTCAGTTTTATGAGATCACCAGACCAGTGCAGTACTTTTAAAAAGACAAATATATTATATATAATACATTATATAAAAATCAACAGGCGTTCAACTATACCAGAATAAATACTACGTGCATTACAACAGTATTTTGCAATATTATTATCACACACTATGTAACTTTAACCTACGTTGTTTCCATTCACTGTAAAGAGATGTTACTGTTGTGTTTCTGGTTGAGATCATCAACAAACTCCCTTTTCAATATCTTCACACATCTGGAGATGAAAATCTTTCATTTATAACAGTACAAGAATAAATGCACAGCCTAACAAATTTAAGAGGATATTAGTCTTGTTTTTGAAAACTTAAAAGTTTAATTTCATAGCAAACAGACCATATACATTCACAAGTTACCCAGTAATTACAGGGGGAATCAGGCTATCACAAGTTATCAATGATGAAGACCACTGTGGTTAACCAGGTACTACAGGCAGCCCGGTTATCGACAATCCAGTTTTATGATTTTGGGTTACTGGTGCTGATACATACCTAATAGAGGCGCCATTGACTGGTTACCAGTGATTTTCGCTTATCATCGGCCGTCAGAGCAGAACTCCGGCCGATAACCAGGGACTGCCTACATACTAAAGAAATCTGCCCCATTTTCTGTCTTGGACTCAACACTTCCACTTGGGGTATAGAATGCAAAGTAGACCAGATAAAATAATGATTTTCATATCTTGAAATAATACTAAAACTGATTAAAAAGCCCAGATGTGTTCACATGATATAGTGTATGTGAGATATCAGACTTTTTTTTTTTCTTTGGGGGGGGGGGTGACCAGTCCCGCCCACTAATGGGACTACCAGGGATGACCAAGCAGACAACCTTATTCTGTTTGTGCCCTATGTCCATCAGAGGGGAGGAAGGTGGGCTCCAATTCTGTAAATACTTGATAAATATATATAAAACTATTTTTTTTATAGCTTAGTCACTGTTTCATCCTAAAGAATTACCTTTCCATGGTCAGTCACTGTTTCATCCTCAAGGATTACCCTTCCATGGTCTACCAGAGCTCCATGGTGACCAGATTAATGTCAAAGAATTCTCTTTTAGCTGATCTTTTGGCAGGATATTGTGTTGTAGTGATGAGCATATAATACATGATAAGAGTGTAAATGGACTCAGGATACGTGGACACTTTCTCTTATCCTCAGGGAATGCTGAACCCAGTTTATCTCCATCAAAATTCCACAAGAAGTGGCTATGCACATATGCACCATCATGTTGTTTACATACCACCTAAAAAGGACCAAGAAGCCATTCCTCTTCTGGTTGTTCTTTACTTATTGATTTCATTACTGAGGATCATGGAAACACCAAGCTGAAAGCCAAGTGCATAATTTTAAATTCCAGTTAAACATTTTTTAGTTTAGACTGTAAAACAATGATTTCATGGTGTGAAAAGCCATAAACTGGCTTTTTTGCCAACATGTCAGTTTATGATTGTCAGTTTATGATTGTTATTTGTAGAAGCACAACTTATTTTGAAGAATTTACCATTCTATTTATATTAGTGCAAATTGTTTTGCAGAATTTACCATTCTATTTTCAAGTTTTATCTAATTATCTATTTTCAAGTTTTATTATTAATTAATATAGATAATCCTTTCAAATAACAATGTAGGCAATTCCCTACTAGGCAGTAGCCTACATTCTACATCGATTCAATGGGAATAAGTTTGCTAGATATTGTTTGTAGCCTATAACCTATGATTATATAGCCTTCAGGGTAAACAAATACAACTTGGATTAGGTAGTTACCTGAATTAAGGTAAGATTTTGAAGACATACCCTGTTAGGCTATGGACCTAGGAAGTAGCCTAAGTTTACATCAAGGACCTTATAAATGGGTACAGATTTTTTACTTTTAAATATTCTGTATACTTATGCTTAGTCTTAGTACGTACTCTAGGCTATAACGTGCATACCCTTAAAAGGGAATTAAATAAACTGGATTGATTAGACAATAACCTCGACTAGGTGATAGCCTAACCATAGAGTTTCACATTTGTAAGTTACTGTTGTTTTATACAGAAGAACAAAAACAGTTTCTATGAGGTAGTAGACTAACCAGAAGGCTACAAATTACACCTGGTTGATCCCATACCTTAAAAGGTGAAATATTCATGATTAGACAATAACCTATAGTAGGTGATAACCTAACTATAAAGTTTCACATGAGTAAGTTACTTTCACATGAGTAAGTTGCTGTTTAACCCTTAAACGCCGACTGGACGTATTTTACGTCGAAATTTTTTGTCTCTCGGGTGCCAACTGGACGTATTTTACGTCAACATACAAAAGTTTTTTTTAAAATTCGCGGAAAAATACTTTTAGGCCTACCAGCAAATAACTCTTGAATCACGCGCCTTGGGGGATGCTGGGAGTTCACGGATCAAGGTGTTGTTTTGTTTACAATCGTTACGCAGGCGCGCAAGCGCGAATTTCTTTCTTGCCACACTAAAAAGTATCTGTGACACATCTCGGAAATTATTTCGTCACTTTGACATAATTTTTGTACCATTTTAAATTAGCCGTTACATGGAGTATTATATATGAAAATGTGTGTGTTTTTATGTAGAATACAACAAAAAAATACTCATGAATGTAGCTTTTATCAGTTTTGAGATATTTTCATATAAATAACGATAAGTGCCAAAATTTCAACCTCCGGTCAACTTTGACTCTACTGAAATGGTTGAAAAACGCAATTGTAAGCTAAAACTCTTATATTTTAGTAATATTCAATCATTTACCTTAATTTTGCAACTAATTGGAAGTCTCTAGCACAATATTATGATTTATGGTGAATTTATGAAAAAACTTTTTCCTTACGTCCGCGCGGTAACTCTTCCGAAAAAAATCATACATGCGATTGTGGTAATGTTTGCACCATTTTAAAATTAGCCGTTACATAAAGTTTTATATATGGAAATGTGCGCAATTTCATGCACAATACAACTAAAAACAACCCATGGTTGTAGCTTTTATCAATTTTGAAATATTTTCATATAAAAAATAAGTGACAAATTTTCAACCTTCGGTCAACTTTGACTCTTCGAAATGGTCAAAAAACGCAATTGTAAGCTAAAACGCTTATATTCTAGTAATAATCAATCATTTACCTTCATTTTGCAACAAATTGGAAGTCTTTAGCACAAAATTTCGATTTATGGTGAATTTATGAAAAAAATAACATTTTCTTTACGTCCGCGCAGTAACTCTATCGAAAAAATCATACGTGCGATTGTGGTAATGTTTGCACCATTTTAAATTAGCCGTTACATAAAGTTTTATATATGAAAATGTGTGCAATTTCATGTAGAATACAACAAAAAATAATTGAAGGTCGTAGCTTTTCTCATTTTTGAAATAATTGCATATAAATCACGATAAATAGAAAAAAAACCACGTTCGGTCAACTTTGACTCTACCGAAAGGGTCGAAAAACGCAATTGTAAGCTAAAACTCTTACAGTCTAGTAATATCCAGTCATTTATCTTCATCTTGAAACAAATTCGAAGTCTCTAGCACAATATTTAGATTTATGGTGAATTTAAAAAAAAAAACTTTCCTTCCCTCCGCGCGCTAATTCTCCGCCACAAATCTCCGAAATGCGTACGCCCCATTCTCGGAATATTTGTTCCGTTTCATATTAGGCATTTCATAAAGTTTTATATATGAAAATGTGCGCAATTTCATGTAGAATTAAACGAAAAATATTTGAAGGTTGTAGCTTTTCTAATTTCCGAAATAATTGCATATAAAAAATATATATAAAAAATTCGACATTCGGTCAACTTTAACTCGTCAGATATGGTCGAAAACTGCAATTGTAAGCTAATACTCTTACAGTATAGTAATATTCAGTCATTTGTCTTCATTTTGAAAGAAATTGGAAGTCTCTAGGACAATATTTAGATTTATGGTGAATTTTTGAAAAAAATATTTGTTTACGTTCGCGCGTTACGAATTCATGCATTATTTTGTGATAATATTTTCAGTCGGAGTTAGATGGATCCTAGTATCCTTTTTGGGGGGAATGATCCTCTTCAGCAATGATAGCTGCATGGAGGGATGGAATTCCTTCTAGAGGGTTTGTCCCATGGCCAGCTGAAATTTGTGTCCCTGATCCAAATGGGTTCAGCATGGCCATTTCAGTGGCAATGCCTACTTCATATTCCATAGTAAGACTGTCACCCCCATGTAAAGATTTCCTCTACTTCCTCTGCAGGGTTAACCTGGGAGGTATTGGAGACTGATGTTACTGGGTGTTGGTTTGCCCAAACATAAATCACCTGGGAGGTACTGGGGGTTGATGTAACTTTGTTTTGACCCAAACAAATCTTGTTCTAAGAAAGGGTTAAATATCTGCTGCTACCCCTACTGAACCCTAAAGCTCACTGAGGCAACTTAAAATGAGCTGTTTCATCCTTAAAACTTGCTTCCGGTAGCATACTAAAAGTTTCATACATATCCGGCGATCAAGCCATTTTCCTTGATTTTTGCAAGGACTATACATACTCACAGCAGGTGGTATGGGCCATATCCACTGGCAAAAAGCGAACCAAGCAATTTGATATAGAACACTTGAACTTAGGGTCCTGCATAATGGCAGCCCTGTAGTGGAATACGGGAAGGTGTTATTAGAAGCTAGTCAGTATTAATTGGTTAAAGAGGGACACCTCTATAGTTCCTCTTAAAGTTTCCATATTTGTAATAAATTCTATTAGAAATCTGTGTTAACTTAAGCTCTTTGAGGTTTTAAGTTATTTTTGACAGCTGCATATGGCTGTATTAATCCTTTTGCACTGGCTATGTGAAATGTTAATTTGAATTGTCATACCATTCAGACTAATCTTCTATAAACTAATTTGTTTAGTTAGCCTAAGCAACAGTTTTATATGGCTTTGGGTTAATGCTTCTAGAATGATGTACATTATACAAGGAATAGAGGATTTCCTTGTGGGTTCCTGCTCAACCTATTCTAGGTCACTGCCTATCATAGGACAAATTGAACTTGAGGATATAAACTATACAGAAAAATGTCCTTTTTTAATCTAGTTTACTATATTCTCTAGCTGAGATCATCCTTACCTAATATTTGGCCATTGCTGTTTTTATAGGCTACTGGTAGGATATTCCCTTAGAAAGGGGGTTCCTACTTAATCTGGTTAGGATACAGCCTGTTCTGGATTTTCATCACCATTAAAGATATAGGCTTCATAAGAGCTCCACTACCAAGTAGCCTTACCAATAGGATACCATATCAGTATCAGCCCCTAGTTGTAAAAATTGTTACTTAACCCTCTTACGCCGAAGCCCTAAAAATCAAAACCTCTCCTGTATGCCGGCGCCGGTTTGGAGTGAGCGCGGAAGTGGAAAAAATAATTTTTTCAAAAAATCACAGCGCGCTTAGTTTTGAAGATTAAGAGTTCATTTTTGGCTCATTTTTTTGTCATTGCCTGAAGTTAAGTATGCAATCATCAGAAATGAAAAATATCATCATCATCATATGTAAATAATGCAATATATGGTAGCGAAAAAAAAAATTCATAGATAATTGTATTAAAATCACTCTGTGCAAAAAACGGTCAAAGCGAACGAGTTACTTTTTTTTTCGTTGTATTTTACACTAAATTGCAATCATTTTGATATATAATTCATAGTAAAACAATAAAAGCAACACCGGAAAAATATTATCACAAAATGATGTACGAATTCGTAACGCGCGGACGTAAAAAAATGTTATTTTCAAAAATTCACCTAATTCTAAATATTGTTCTAGAGACTTCCAATTTGTTTCAAAATTAAGAAAAATGATTGAATATTACGATACTGTAAGAGTTTTAGATTAGAATTGCAGATTTCGACCATTTCGGACGAGTTAAATTTGACCGAATGTCGAAATTTTTATATATATATTTTTTTATATGCACATATTTCGGAGATGGAAAAAGCTACAACCTTCAATTATTTTTTATTGTATTTTTCATGAATTTTCGCACATTTTGATATATGAAACTCTATAAAACGGCTAATATGAAAAGGAGCAAATATTAGGATAGTGCGATGTAAGTATTTCGGACACTTGCGGCCGCGAATCGGCGCGCGGAGTGAAGGTAAATATATTTTTCAAAAATTCACCATAAATTGTTCTAGAGACTTCAAATTTGTTTCAAAATGAAGAAAAATGACAATTTTTGTCGAAAATTGCATTTTTCCTAACTATACAAACCTGAGGTCCTTTAACAATAGGAAGTAGCTAGCGGCAGCTGAAGGACGGTCGTAAGCTTCGAACAAGGGGAGAACGGTAGTTAACTGCTTGTCCGACAGTCGCGCGCCGCGCGACTGGGAGGTAAACAAATCACTTTTGCTTTTGGCCCATGCAAAATACGCAGAGTGAGGGGTGGCATGAGGAGGGACTATATGTAAAGGACCTCAGGTTTGTATAGTTAGGAAAAATGCAATTTTCGCACAAATTGTCATTTGTTCCGATACGTAATACAAACCATCGGTCCTTTAACAATAGGAAGACTTCCAAGTCGTTGCAAAATGAAGGTAAATGATTGAATATTACTAGAATATAAGAGTTTTAGCTTACAATTGCGTTTTTCGACCATTTCGGTAGAGTCAAAGTTGACCGACCGAAAGTTGAAATTTTTGCACTTAACGTTATTTATATGAAAATATTTCGAAACTGATAAAAGCTACAACCA
>NC_087201.1:77245497-77262943 GCF_015104395.2 Macrobrachium nipponense | reverse complement strand
TTGAGCCAGAAGTTGTGAGCCAACATAGCTGTTCACTTTATAATTTTTTTTTAGTTTACTATTATAAATTATATTATTGGATATCGTAAGGTTTTTCACTTTGTTCAACTCATAGCGGTCATGAACGAATTAATCATATTATCATTAAACCTTATGGGGAAATTAACTTTGGATCATGAACTTAGTAGAACACAAACAAAGTTTAAGAACGAATTGTGTTCAAGAATTAAGTACTGTACCACAATATCTATGTCAAAAATTATTAAATGGCCTAACAAGTTAAAATTAAAATATTCAACTACAGCTCATCCCGTTGCTGAATAACTACTGGTTCCATGCAACGTAAAAACACCATACAAACAAACAAAACTAAAGCTCATGTTAAATTATTGTATTTGTATACAAATATTTGTAATATCCCAGCAGAAAGAACTGTGTAAACTAAGAATATTTTCATCACTAAATTATGTGAATGTCTTTGGGTATGAAAACTGCATGGTGCACAGCACCTACATATATTAAACTGATTAAATTAATAATTTTTCAGGATGTCCTACATATTAAACCTTTGGAAGTACAACAATGAATACAATGCAAGAAGCAAGAAAAGAATGTTTCAAAATATCGGGAGGCCAAGCACCAGTGTCAATTCAATTTTTAGCAAGGTTTATTTTCATTGACTTCAGCTTTAATATTACCTTCATGTTCATCTTACAAGTATGGCAAGAAAGCTATAAAAAATTAGTTTTAATTTGGTTTGGGATTGTGTCATCAGTGCATCTCATGTGGTGTACTGTCAGCATTATTATTGGTTGTTTATGGCATCCCATTTGCCCAACTGCACCCACTTTTTATCCTTTAACTTTACTTTCATTCTGCTTCCCTTCTTCAACCTTGCTTTCCAACAGCACCACCTCTCTTCATAATCTTAGGCACTGAATGGCAGAATGTGCCCTAGGCTTGACTTTATATTATTCATGACCAGTTTGAAGGACAAGGCCAGTTAATATTTACATGGCACTTTTCAGCGCTGTAACCCCGAGTTATGGTGCTTACGGCGCTGTATATGCTATTTATCCCCAATATAATCATGATGATTTGGGTTAAGGAGATTTTTGGTTTACAGCACCCAGCCAGGAACGGAACCCCCACTGTAACCTGGGGACTGCCTGTACACCCTCTGTTCTTCCCTCTATTTAAAATATTCCTTCATGGTATATTTTTAATTACAGGCAGCCCACGATTACCAACCATATTACCATCGGGATCGGTTACCGGCATTTTGGTTATATGGCGCTTGTCCAATAAATTCATAGCTGGGGTTTACCCTCCGTAGGGTTTATAGCACCGTTGTCTGGTTATTGGCTTCTTAGCCTAAGCACTAACAGACCCTTGTAAAATACAAATGTAATGAACACATATACATCATTTCTTGGCTATTTTAAAATACTGTGCTTTGCTTCCGGTATCCAGTAATACTGTATGTAGTATCATATTACTATTGCATTATAAAATACAAACAAAATGATCAATGTTTTGGTTTGGAAAAATCAGCTGAGGTATGTTTTATTTCACCAAATTTAATGATTCAAGTTATTTTCTTGCTTCTGGTTAGTGTAAATAAATCTTTAAAAACTATTTATACGGGACATGGTTATTTTTAGTTATATGAAGTGTTTATTAATATGGAACAATCTATTTTAGTTATAGTGATGTATTAATATGGAACAATCTATTTTTAGTTATATGAAGTGTTTATTAATATGGAACAATCTATTTTTTGTTATATGAAATGCTGTTAACAATTTATTTTTTGTTAAATGAAGTGTTTTCAAGCCGAAATGACATAAATACATCTTGTTCTGAACTGAACTAGATTTAGTTCCCCCCCCTTCATAGAAGGCGCCATTTTCTGGTTATTGGTGTCTTAGCCTGAGCACTGAGATGTAAGGAACTTTTTATATTTTGTTCCTTTTAACTAGTTACCTTTGTAAAGGTTTCTGTTGCCGCCTTCTGGTCTTCTTCATTAGTTGATCATGTTCATTGTCACACCCTATTTGGGCGTGATTAATGACGTCACCGGAACTGTCCAGCTTCCGGTGGGAGGTGAAAGGTTATTTAAATAAAAAAACGAATGCATTTATTTAATTGCTGCCTGTATGATACACACTTCACTTGTTTGGGTTATTATGAGAAACTCTCTCTCTCTCTCTCTCTCTCTCTCTCTCTCTCTCTCTCTCTCTCTCTCTCTCTCTCTATCAGTGGATTTCTCTGAGAAACTAATTTTCCTTCTTGAATTGACTGAAAAAAAGATAATTACTGTATTCCAATCAACAACTTCCATCAGTACTTTGTTTCTAAAACCATTTTCTCTCAGCTTACAATGGCCTGTGTCTTCTCAATGCATGCTAGTTTGATAAGTTTTGTAGAGCCTTGGGAGAACCCTTACTCCTCTAAGGTATTCTGGTAAAACCTGTAAGCATACTACTTTACATGGTTAACCTGTGGCAACCAGTAACACATATTTGAACTACATATATAGTATGCATGATTGAATTACATTATTTTCCTTCTACAGTCAACCCCTACTATTCGCGGACTCTCGTATTCACGGATTTTTTATAGTGTAGTCGTTGTTTTGTCCTCTAAGGAGTTACCCTCCAGGATGTGCGCGCCAGCGCCCCATGGTGACTAGATTATTATCAAAGAAATATCTTTTAGACTCATCTTGTAGCCAGATATTAAGCCATAATGAAAAACACTATGACAAGTGATAAATATAATGGACTCAAAGACAAGAAGGCATTTTATCTTTTCTTCAGCGAAGCTGTACCCAGTTTCCTACATCAAAACTGAAGAAGTGACTAATACGTATGTGCATCAGCCATCTTGTTTTATGATCGGGTCGGTTAAAAGACCAAGAACTATCACCCCTCTAGTCAACAGAGTAAGGTGTTTCCTGCCAGTGCGCCTCATTTTGGAACATTTTGATCCCTATTTTTTTCTTCAAGAATCATGGAATCTCAAAAATTTGAAAGTTAAGTGTATATTTTTAAGATTTAGTGAAAAATATTTAGGTCTGAAACTGTAGAACAAAGGTTTGTTTTGAATATAGAAACCAGCCTTTGTTTGTCCGTCCTCCTTTGTTTGGAGAGCATATGGTCGGTGCAATACACGATCCTTGCTAGCCTTTTTATGAAAGCAAGAATTTTTAAAAGAATCTGTCATTCCTTTTGGAAGTTTTGGCTAAAGAATTGGTCCACAATGTATTATTAATTTAGTTAATCAACCCAATGGAAATGACAACAGTTTCAGATAGTTATTCACCCAGGACCTCTGCCCCTGGGCTCAGCTGTAGGTAATCATGTTACACAAGCTCCCCCCAAAAGTGATACTACACAGTTTGTGGTATTTGATCAGTTCCTTCAGGAAATATTAAGTAACATGAAAGATGCCCTTGCCAAAGAATGGCAACAGATAATGGACATATTGCACGATTTTGAATAAGAAAAAGAAATCAAGTCAGTAATGTATACAGCAAAATGTAAATGCCTTGCATCTTGCAACAGAATAGGGAGAGTGGAAACTAAATCTGTTCAAACAAGAGCTAAAGGTATAATCCTAACTTGAATCCACAAAGTGGCCAGTTTGGATTGTATAAGCCCCTATCAAAATGTAAGGGAGACTTCAAAATCCTACTCTGATACTGATAATCCTTGGTGAGATGCCTTGATGTGCATTTTCTCTCCAGATGGTAAACATCTCATTAGCGAGAGAAAGACCATGATAGAAATTGTACATGTTGAGTTTAGAGACAGGGCAGCATTTCCTAATACAGAATGTTGCCTAATACCACCTTCGCCAGACATCGAGAAACCTCAAAAGGAAATATTCTCTTACTAATGAAAGCTGTAGACAACACTCTTTACCAGGTGAATAGGATATGGATCTACATATACTTATATTATGAATAAAACTCGGGTTGCTCATTGTGTACCACGATCCTCATGCCCTTCACATTTAAAATAATAAACCATGTGAAGGCACACTCTCAAAATTATGTAACACTCAAACTAGAAAGTGGGAACCATTGGCAAAACTAAAACCATTTGCTTTGGTCATCCCAGTTTCAAAAAACTCCATCGAAGGATGGGCAATGCCTCAACTTTTTTTTATATAAAAAAACTCTCCCTAGATATTCCAATTCAGCAATTTAATACCCAGAAGAGAAGGATATTGTGCTAGGACCCACTTTCTTAGTATCTTAACCACTTCCTTCTTGCTAGACGTTGTCACAGAAAGGCTTTTGGAAGAATCCACGACAATTTTTGCTGCTGTGGCTAAAAGCCTTAGAACATTATGGGAAGCACTATGCATTTTTAGATTGGCACATAAAAGTGCGAATGGAGATATTGGAAAACTCCTACAAGTACTTCCCAATGTGAGTGCTTTATTACAATCTAATGCCTTCTGTCGGGATCTGTTTGAGCATTCTATTGCGACTCAAGTTTAAAGAGCAGGCAAGTCAATAAAATTGTACTGTGTATACTTTCCTGGGAACAAAATTTCAGGAAACAAACAAAAAGCCAGAAATTTTCCCTTACCCAATCCAAAAAGGCTTGCTTTGATAAAAAAATCAAAGAGACCATCAGTCACCTCCAATAGTTCTCATAAGCAGGTAGGACAACAACCTACTCAGCAGAAGGCACATCCTTTTCACAAGGTCCAAAAACCTTATAAAGGGAAAGGAAAAGCAACACCTGGAATGCCCCTCAAGGGCAAAGGTAGAGGAAGAGGGGATACCAATTGGAATTGTTTGGTCTGGGGTCAGCTTCAAGATATTACAAAGAATGGAAGTCTTCTCCTTGGGGACATCGCATTATTTTCAATGGGCTCGGGAGGAAATGGTCTCATCTCCCCCTATCTATGAAAGGCTTCTTCTAAAAACCAGACCCCTCTCTGGAAGATTACGTGTAAAAGCCCCTGTTAAAAGGAGCCATAGAGAAACATTCATATATATATTTGTCACCAAACACGTCTCTTCAGTGTTGGTAAAAAAAAAAGGATTCCTCCAAATGAAGAGTGATCCTCTACCTATCGACATTGAAAATTGTTTGCCAAAAGTTTTGAATGACTACCGTTGCCCAAGTACATTCAGTCATTCCAAAAGGTACTTGGACAGTTTCTGTAGATCTGAAAGATGCATACTGTCACGTCCTCATTGCCTTTCCCTTACACCCTTTCCTAGGGTTCCAGATAGGGAAAAATATGTACAGGTTTAAAGTAATGCCTTTAGGGCTAAAAATTGCTCCAAGAAACTTTCCAAATTGGTGAAGGTAGTTGTCCAAGAACTCAGGAAAGAAGGAATACATTTAATAGCTTATTTACAGGAGTGGTTAATTTGGGGGCGACAAGAGAAAAGTGCTTGAAAAAACTTATAATAAATTATAAAAAAAAATCCTGTGTCACACCACACGACAGTTTAGTGGCTGGGAATATGTTGGGATACTGTTCACAGCCTTTTGTACCTCCCCCTCAAAACACAGAATAGAATAAGGGAAAACTGCAAAAGGTTCCTGGCACAGCCGGCAAATAGAACATATGATGGGTCTGCTGCAGTTTGCATCAGTAACAGATCCAATACTCAGATTGTAACTGAAAAAATGAACAAATTTTGACTCACACAAGAAACAAAGATGATAGACAAATCTCACAAATGAATCAGAAAGTTGGAGAGATACTTCGGCCATGGACCCGGCATCTCTGGCAAAACAGGTCACCCAGACTCCTTCATCTGTAAAAGTGACAATACACACAGATGCCTCGTTAACAGGTTGGGGAGGACATTGGTAGGATTGTCAGGTGGTGGAAGGTGGTCAGCTACTCTAAAGAAATGTCATATCAATTTGCTAGAGCTGATGGCTGTTTTTTTGTCTTTCAAGAAACTCAAACCCCAAAACCCCCGACACACATTCTGTTGGTCCTAGACAATAAGCTGCAGTGTCCTGCATCAAGAAATTGGGATCACGTTCACTTCCTCTCAATATGTTAATGTTAGCCATCCTTGGATGCACAGGTAAAGAAGTGGCACTGTTGCAATTCACCTTATTGGTCTCTCACTGGAATAGCAAACTCTTGTCAAGGAAGATGGAAGCCTCAACAGAGGTGAACATTGGATTTGCCACATACGAGAATCACAAACTAATCACAAACTCCCAATATGTGTCCCCGAATTTGGGCAGTCAAGCAACAGCAAGAGAAGCCTTCCCACAAGACTGGAACAAGTGGAAGACAATATATCTTTTTCCTCCACTGTTCCAGATTTTAAAGGTTTTGAACAAACTCCAAACCTTCAAAGGAACAGCTTACCTAGTAGCCCAAAATTGGCCAAACATGCATTGGTTCCTATTACTTCAATAATAGGCAAAGAGATCAATTCCAGTACCGTCCGCTGTACTATCCGAGAAAATTGGAGGGGAAGTCGTTTACACATCCTCCTCTCTTAAGCCAAGACCTTCACGTGTGGACGTTTTTAAATATAATCTAACGTGAAAACTACTGACTCAATATTGCTAGGAACCTAGTGCAAATACTACAGACATCATCTATCCAGCAATACCAGTCCATATAGAAAATATGGTTAGATTTATATCCATACTTAGAGACCAATTGAAATCTCTAAAGAAACACTTCTAAATTTTCTTATACACTTCCAAATACCTCTTTAAAGACAAGCATCCTGCATTTACAACAATTATGGCAAGCAAGGCAGTGTTAACAGAACCCTTGCTTTATGGATTCGGGGGATTGATCCCAGCAAAGAAGTTGTCACTTCGCCTCTGGGGTCCTCCCCCAGGAGGCCCAAAGGGGGGGGGGGGCCTCAAAGGGCTGCCAGATGGGGGAGGGGGGGGCACAAATGCTTGATAAAGGGGATAATTATATCTAAAAAATATTAATTATGATGGAATTCAGATTTTCAAAATGCTGGGAAAATATTTTAGCTATAAATATGAAATTTAGTTGCTAAATCTAAATATAAACTATTTCAAATTCTATATTAAGGAATTATTAAACAATTATAAAAGGTAACGTAGCAGAAACCCTGGTATTACCTGCTGCTATTGACATGGTGGAAATAATGCTAGGTGAATCAAGTGCCAACAAGTTATTATACAGCAATCCTCTTGCAGATAATACAGTTACCAGATGAATTTCAGACATTAGTGACGATTTGTGTGGTCAGTTGACAGATGCACTTGAATATTTGCATTTTGGGTTGGAAGTAGATGAGGCTACTGATGTAGTGAAGGATACTCACTTAATAACTTAGGTATGCTATAAATCTGCCAATGAAATTAAGGAAATCTGTTGTTTTGTAAACCTATCGTTGGTAGAGCCACAGCAGCAGAGGTGTTCAATATGATTGACAATTTTTTCAGTGAACCTGGAATAAACTGGGAGAAATGCATTGGCCTGTGTACTGACGGAGCCCAGTCAATGTCAGGACGACGTGCTGGACTGCAAACTTTGGTGAGAGAGAAAGCTACACACGCTTCATAGACAGGCACTTGCATCAAGCGGTATGAATGCAGAATTGGGTAATTTGCTCATAGATGATGTCAGAGTTGTAAATTACATAAAGAACAGTCAGTTAAAAGGAAGACTTTTTACAAAGTTATGTAAAGATTGTCAGTTAAAAGGAAGACTTTTTACAAAGTTATGTAAAGATTTTGGTGCAGAACACACTGCTCTCCTACATTACTGTGAATCATGCTGGCTATCCCATGGAAAAGTACTTCAGAGAGTGTATAAACTTAGAAATGAAATTGCTACATTCCTTTGTGAACATAAAACAGAGATGGAGATTTGTTCACTGATGATTATTTCATTCAAAAACTTGCTTACATGTTTCACATTTTTGAGAAACTTAACCATCTGAATCAGTTATAGGCATTTTTAGTGGGTTTTTCTTGATTTGAAATAACAAAATAGGCAGTTTTAAGCATTTTTATAGGGGTTCTAAGTATTCATGTAGCTATTCGCGGGGGTCTGATACACATCCCCCTGAGAAAACTGTCCTTCATGCCTCGTGTATGCAGGGGCCTCATGTGCACATTTTTGCACAGAGTGATAAAATAAGTGCATTTATGAAGAAAATTGAGTTATGGAAAAGGAATGTAGAAAATAACATTTTCGACATGTTTCCAAATTTACAAGAATTTCTCAAATATTCTAACACAGAAGGTGGAAATGAACTGTTTACTGACCACTTGAACACTCTGCTGGGGAAGTTTTTATTTTACTTCAAAGATGTAGACATAAGGGGATACAAATGGATAAGGAACCCATTCGGTGATAACTCCACAAGCAGATTGTCTACATCTGACAAGGAGCAACTTATTGATTTGTCATGCGACGGTTCACTGAAACGTGTGTTTAATGCAGAACATTTGCATATAATTTGGATGCAAGTTAAAGAGAAGTATCCTTCCTTGTCATCAAAGGCCATTGACATTTTATTATGCTTGCAATGTCATACTTACGTGAATCAGGGTTCAGTGCTGTTGCTGTTCTCAATGGCCTCACTGGCGGGAAGATAAGTGATGACCCCACAGACAACATTGTTGACGGCTCTGGCCCACTTGAAGGCATCACATGCTTACCAAAGTAGTGAAGGCCAGGAGGAGGAGGGACTGCCAGTGGGACTTGAGGAGGCTGGCGAGCAGACAAGAAATGTGCCAGCAAACCCTCCATAGAGGGTGTACCCCGTAGGCCTAGGGACACCCAAACTGCCACCATTTTGTTGGACTCCAACCAAATCTGAAACAAAGGAAGCTGGAGGGGGAACTTCCTCTCCTGAGGGTATGTGATTATTTCCCACAAGAGAAGGGGGCCTCATTAAACATAAAACTATCACGTGCACCACCGGATACTCCCAAAGATGAATATATGGAAGAAAAGGACAGGGACATGGGAACAAAAGATGCAGGAGGAAGACTACTGAAAGAAGGAGATGCCAAAATGTCCACTTGGAGAGGTGAAAAACCTTCCCAAGATGGACAAGTCGACAACTTGCGTTGATCCCTCTCCTTATAAAAAGCCCTCCAATGAAGGCCAGGAATGACATTTCGGGCATGGATTAGAGAAATACTACAACAATTCGCACAGCACCTACTGCAAGTCGAATGGGGGATCTCTAATAGAAGCCAAAAACCTGGAACATGGAAATCCCTGAACTCCCAGGCACATACATTGATGGGGCTTGGAACTCTTGGAGGAATCCATGACTAAAGGACAGACTCACACACTCTAAAATGTAAAGAAATAACGGTCAAACAAAGCAACCGTCATGGAAAGGAGAGTGCAACATGACTACTTTCCAAGGGGGTCAAAGGAAGACTGAGGTGTCACAAGGTCCCAAGCTTGGTCGGTGACCAGCTTCCACCTCGTATACGTTGGGTTGTCAGATGCCGCAGATTCCTTGTTTTAATCTTTGATTGTTTAAAACGGGTTTCCAGCTGGCAATAGAAGATTATCTTATTGTTAAGACCAAAGGTTTGTTCAGCGCATGAACAAAAGTGTATTAGGTTGCCTGTCCTGATACACTATTATTACAAATACTAAAAGTAGTACTACATCTTATTACACATACCAAATAAAATATAACACAGTAAAGAGTAAAAGTACAATACAAAATAACAGCTACAGTAATACCCCGAACTTGTGCGTTTTGAATTGCGTGAATTCACACACATGAACTTTTCAATGGAACATAAATAATTGTCACACGAGTTTTTCGCAGACACACAAACATAAGTGAACCCTTGAGAAACCCTGCAAAAGTGTTTGTTTAATTTATGATTTAATTTATAAATTTTCAAGCTTTTGTGTGTAAATTAAATAACAATAATAAAAATAATAATTCTCTCTCTTTTACTGAGATGAGAGAATTTTTATTGTACATGTACAGTTTATGTTTATTGATATTTTCATCATTAAATAATAAATATAATAATAATAATAATATAATAATAATCTAATAATAATAATAATATAACTGTAATTACAAAATTCATATGAAAATATTTTTCCTTCATCTTTTGTTTAACTCGTTGAAGAGAAGCTTGAAGCCTGAGCTGTCAAATATGAAATTTTCATTATTAAAATGAAGTTTTATGTATACTTACCGAACAATTATAGAGCCGTGATTTCCACGAGCGGCAGGATACTAAATTCAAATTTAGCGTGTCGGCGTCGCCAACACTGGTGGTGATGACGTCATCTCCCTCCACTCGCGTGGGAGAACCAGGTACAACTGCCCAGCGGTGAATCCAATTCTTTCTGCCCGTCCGTCCACCTAAGGGGAGGAGGGTGGGTATAATCATAATTGTTCGGTAAGTATACAATAAAACTTCATTTTAATAATGAAAATTTCATTTTTATTGTAGTGTCTTACCGAACAATTATAGAGCTGATTACACATTTATGGGAAGGTGGGATTCAGTGGACCACTAGTATTTTTAAATGGTTACATTTATTGCAATACCAGTAAACACTCAAGGTGTCTGTTGTACCTTACCTTGTAAGAGAGCTACAGCAGACTGTTACTGCCTCTGGTCGGTGCTCTTCTTACTATTGTAGAGGAATTGGAATTTGACCAAAGTTAGCCTCTACGGAGTGGAATCCTTCCGTAGTTCAAGCGAGTCCAGGCTGACTGACGGAGGATAGTAACAACAACGATTGCCCTTGCCCTGGGCTAAGACCAGAAATTCATCATACAAAACATTTGTCACCAACACCAGATTACATATATACCCAACCATTGTAAAATCTGACCTAACAGACTGGTGAGTATCCCAGGTACTCAGTACCCCCAGCTTCCCTTGAACTCGACAACCTATTCAAGGTGAAAAGTTAGCATAGAGGTGACGACCCCTGTGCCGTTTCTTTCTCCCAAACACCATGCCAGAAACCGCCACCGGGACCTAACGTTTTACAATTCTCGGAAACCGTTTCTATCTCTTTGAGATAATGACTCGCAAAAACCGAATTCGATCTCCAGAACGTGCTCTGAAGAATCGAAGCTAAAGATAAATTCTTTCTGAATGCTAAAGAAGTTGCCACTGCTCTAACCTCGTGAGCTTTAACTCTCAGAACGGAAAGATTGTCGTTCTCGGTGGACTGCGAGTGAGCTTCCCTGATAACTCTCTAATAAAGAACAATATAGCATTCTTAGAGAGAGGACGAGAGGGATTTTGAACCGAGGTCCAGAGCTTAGAAGATGTCCTCTAATACCCTTAGTGGCAAATAGATACTGCTTAATAGCCCTGACTGGACATAAGAGCCTTTCTTCCTCCTCATGTCCAACCAAATCAGATAAGTTCCTTACCACACAAAACCCTCGGCCAAGGATTAGAAGGATTCTCATTTTTGGCTAGAAGGTCAAAGATACCGAAATACAGCATTGCCTTGAGAGAAACCGACTCTTTTGTCTATAGCGTGCAATTCGCTGACACGCTTAGCAGAAGCTAGTGCAATAAGAAAGAGTGCCTTCTTAGTCAAGTTCCTGAGTGAAGCCGACTTCAAAGGCTCAAACGGTGGCCCCATGAGGAACTTAAGCACCACATCTAAGTTCCAAGCCACTGTATCTTGCGGGAGCTTAGTGGTTTCGAAAGACCTAATGAGGTCCGACAGATCTGAATTGGAGGAAATATCCAAACCTCGATGTCGAAAAACCGAAGAGAGCATGGCTCTATATCCTCTGATCGTCGAAGGAGCCAGTTTCTTAGAGTTCCTAAGAAATAGAAGAAAATCTGCTATTTCGTTAAAGAGGTCGCAGAAGTAGAGCTTTAGCACTTTCTACACCACTCTCTGAAGATTCTCCACTTCCCTTGATAGAGTTTGTTAGAAGACTCTCTCCTACAACGAGCGATAGCTTCTGCAGCTCTTCTTGAAAATCCTTTCGCTCTGACAAGATTCCGGACAGTCTGAACCCTGTCAGAGCTAGAGCGGACAAGTTTTGGTGGAACCTCTTGAAGTGAGGTTGTTTGAGAAGCCACTTCTCTGGAAGGAAGTCTGGGGGGGGAAGTCTACTACAACTGGAGAAGGTCCGGGAACCACTCTTTCCTGGGCCAAAAGGAGCGATTAACGTCAGTGTTACATTGCGTGCGACATGAACTTGTTCAGCATCTCTTATTAGACCGAACGGAGGGAATGCATAAGCTTCCAGACCCGACCAATCCAACAGCATTGCGTCCACCGACCAAGCTAGAGGATCTGGGACTGGAGAACAAAAAGAGAGGAAGACGGTTGTTCCTTGATGTCGCGAACAGGTCTATTGACGGTCGTCCCCAAAGGCGCCAAAGTTTCTGACAAATCTTGTTGTCCAAAGTCCACTCCAGAGGTAACACTTGCTGTTGACGACTTAACTCGTCCGCCAGGACGTTTCATCTTTCCCGGAACAAATCTCGGGACTAGCTGAACCTTCGCTTCGTTTGACCACAGGAGGAGATCCTTGGCTACTTCGTACAGAGAGAAAGACTGAGTCCCCCCCTGTTTCCGCACGTACGAGAGAGCCGTGGAGCTGTCGGAATGCACTGCCACTACTCGACCTTCTACTAAGCTCCGAACTGTCTGAGCCCCAAGAAAATTGCTAACAGTTTCCTTTACATTTATGTGGAACTTCTTCTCCTTCTCCGACCAAGCTCCTGAAGTCCGTTGATTTCCCAGTAGGGCTCCCCAACCTGTGTCCGATGCGTCGGAAAAGAACTGTAGGTTCGGGAGGATGGGTCGTAAATCTAACCCTTCTTCCAACCTTGCTCGAGAGAGCCACCACCTTAGGTCCTCTTTTATTTGATCTGTGACAGGAAAGGTAATCGAGTCTGGTTGTGTCTTCCTGCACCAAGAGGCTCTCAGGAAAAACTGCAGAGGTCTCATGCAGTCTTTCCCAACGTCACAAATTTCTCCACTGACGTCAATTTGCCAGGAGTCTCATCACTGATTGGCAGAACTTACCTTTTTGTCCAAGAACTCCTGAACTGTCTCCAGACAGCCTTGAACCCTCTTCGGGGACAGAAAAGCCCGAAAACTTGAGCATTCAGAATCATCCCCAAATAAAGGATGCTCTGAGATGGAACCAAACTGGGACTTCTGTTGTTGACCAGAATTCCTAACTTTCTGGCAAGATCCAGAGTTGTTTCCAAGGTCCTTCATGCACGACTCTGATTCCGACCGGAGAAGCCAATCGTACCAGATAGAGGGAGATTCTTACTCCTAATATGTGCAGCCAGCTTCCTATCGGGGATAGAACCCTGGTGAAAACTTGAGGAGCGGTCGCTAGTCCGAAGCAAAGCGCCCGAAACTGAAACACCTTGCCTCGAACATGAACCTCAGGTACTTCCGAGATTCGCGATGTATCGGAATGTGAAAATAAGCGTCTTGCATGTCCGAGAGACCATCCAATCCCCCTGTCTGATGGACTCCAGAACCGACCGTGGTCTCCATATGAAATTTTGTTTTCTGACATGCAAGTTCAGGGCGCTCACATCAAAACCGGCCTCCAGCCCCCTGATGATTGGGACTACAAAAATGGCGATTGTAAAAGCCTGGAGGAAAATCCCCTTCTATCTGTTCTATCACTTCTTTGAGAACAAGCGCTTCCACTTCTGCGGCTAGCGCCAGAAATTTGTCTGAGCCCGGAGAGTATGCCTGGAATGGAATTGGCACAGGTGAGAGCGAGGGAGGTGAACGAGAGGAATACGATAGCCGAACTTGAGTACTTGCACTACCCAGGCTTCTGCTCCTCTGTTTTCCCCATTCCTCCCAAAACAGAGCCAGCCTGGCTCCCACTGGTGCATGAAGAACCCGAGCTTTCATTTGGAAGGTTTGTTAACCTTGGCTGAGGCCTTAGACTGAGGTCGCAAATTCGACTTCGCCGAAAGAAGCGCTTGGGTTTTCTCCCTCGAAAAGGCACTTGCCAGAGGAGAAACCGAAGGAACAGTCTCCACAGGAGCTTTAGGTCTCTTAGTAGACTGTGCCAGTAAATCCGAAGTAGATTTCTTATCTAGCGCAGAACGAAATTGACAACACTACATCGTCTGGAAAGAGGTTATCTTTCACAAAAGGAGCGAACAAGAGCAGACTTCTGTTGGGAAGTAACCCTTTTAGAAGCAAAGGAGCACCAAAGTTGCCTTTTCTTAAGGGTACCAAAGGCGATGAGCGAAGCTAACTCATCACATCCATCCCTAATGGATTTGTCCGCACAGGACAGAACACCAATCCAATCCTCCGCTAACTCCTGAGAAAGAGAAGGACAGTCTTCGATCTTGGCCGCTAAAGCGCCAATAGTCCAATCAAGGAAGCTAAAGACTTCCAAAAGTTTAAATTGATTCTTTACAACGTGGTCCAACTCCGGCGCTGTAAAGAAAACTTTCGCTGCGGCGAAAGCAGATCTTCTAGAGGAGTCGATTAAAACTGGAGAAGTCTCCCTGGAGGAGGCAGAAACTCCCAGAGAAGGAGCTTCCCCAGTTACATAAAACCTATACCTCTTACGAAGCAACTTAGAGGGAGGGTAAGCAAAAAGAGCCTTCCCTAAGTCTCTTTTCATAGACATCCATTTCTCAGTCTCTTTCAACGAATGTCTAACCGCTTTAGATAGAACAAGTTTTGGGAGGAGAGGGTCTGAAGTCTCCTCATCAAAAAAGTCGAAGTTGGGGAGCGCGGAGCCGCTTTCTCAAAATAATCTGGATAAGATACCAGAAGAAATCTAAGGAGACGTGAATAACACGAGAGGTGATGTGAATCCTCCTACCTCTACTTCTTCTTCATTCTCCGATACGCCGAAGAAGTAGACGGAACTACAACCTGATCTGAAGTTTCGAACACCCCCTTGGACTCATTCATCCAGTTGGTTAACATCTCTAACTGCTTGCGCAAAGGCGCCAGAGACGAATCAAAAACAGTTAACGTAGGCTTGGAAGAGCCTAAATGTTCAGACAGGAGGCGGAAAAAACTACTTGCGCCTCGCTCGGTAGGCGCCGAATTCGAGGCGAAACAGGCGCATCAGGCGTAACAGACGAAAAAGCGAAACCTAAAGAAACACCCTTAGAACTGCTAGCTACAGCGCTAAAACCACAATCTCTACTAGTAGATGGAGCTGAAAAAGGCACAGATTGAGGCGACGAACGAGCCACTAACGCCGCGGCGCAACCCTACTCTCAGGCTCCTTATACCGCTTGACTGGAGGAGGCGAAGAATCGGCGCCTGAACGCCTCTTTAAGGGACGCAAACGGGCGAATCTCGCCAAGAGCGCCGCGCGACCGGAGACGAATCGCTTGAATCATTCGAAAGGCGTCTGACCGCAACACCTTTCCCAACGCTTAAACCGAGCCCTGTTGAGGCGCAACAGGCTCAACAAGAGAGGCGCCTGTCTGTGGGCAAATCCCGATTGACTCCCTTGGACTCCGGTATGTCTTCTCCCCGTGCGGGGGGGGAGCTGACAGTGACCTTTGTCTAGGAGACGTGTCAGGACAGACAGACGCACCCTCAACTACACTCTTACCTGAAGCCGCTTTCTCCAAAACGTCTTAACTGAATTACCAAGTTGCAAAACCGTATTCGCTAGTACCGAAAAATTTCTGATCTAACCTCGATTCCAGACTGGCAATGGTGTCGGGAAGAAACTACACGGTAAGCCGGAGAAGTGATTAGTAGGAATAGGAGGTGTAGTTAAAGGAGACATAACAATTGAGGAGAAACAGAAGGAACAGATGCATCGCAAGACGAAGCAGAGCTAAGTCTACTTTCCTAAGCGCTGCTTTTTCTAATTCTGTCTTTAGCTAATTTCTCCGAGTATGAACTAAAAAACTTCCATTGAGAATCAGTCCAATCACTACACTCGTTACATGTTCGATCTGCTGAACAAACCTGTCCCCTACACTTACATTTAGTGTGAGAATCATACTCTAACTTGGATAATCTAGTTTTACATCCTGAGATGCAAAACCTAACTCCCGACGGACTAGAATCCGACATGGCAAAACGTCTAAATAAAAAGCAAAATAATAACAACGCCAAAAAAGAGTACTTCACCAATTCCGAAGATCAAATCCACAAGAAAAAAAAAAGCGAAGCAAAGTCATCCAACCGCACCGACCACCGATGTTCACCGGACGCCGGCAGGAAAAGAATTGGATTCACCTGGGCAGTTGTACCTGGTTCTCCCGCGAGTGGAGGGAGATGACGTCATCACCACCAGTGTTGGCGACGCCGACGCGCTAAATTTGAATTTAGTATCCTGCCGCTCGTGGAAATCACGGCTCTATAATTGTTCGGTAAGACACTACAATAAAAATGTCAATTTTATGGACAAGTGAGGGAGTGTTTTGAATCAGCAGGTCACAGGATTCTCTCTCTCTCTCTCTCTCTCTCTCTCTCTCTCTCTCTCTCTCTCTCTCTCTTTATTTCTTTTTATGGTACAGTATATGAGATGAGTGTGCTTTTATGGTACAAGTATAAGTTCATTGATATTTTCAAATATTAATAATAATAATGATAATAATAGCATATGGGAGTCTTTACCCATTGCACCTTTGATTTCTCTAGATGAAGTATTGCTTGCAACATCACGTCAGCCTGTACAACGATCCAGCAGGATAGCAGACAGATATAGCAATATAGGAGATGAAATTACCTAGTTGGGCCACTGACCGCTTTCTTCATCACCATATCCGTTGGAGATCTGACGGTAGGGGTCAGAAATTCTTGACATCTTTGCCTTGTTTACCTTGATACATTTTATGTTAAATTGTTCATCTGACTGAAGGTAAACCAAGGGTAGGGTTCAAAAGCTTTTACATAGTTTTATAAAATTTTACTATCCCTACCATCAGTATATTATTGTGGACCTTAAATAACATTGCTTTTGCCCTTGTAATTGAGATTTCTACCCAATAATAAAACTGTTGTTACAAAATTTGTATGAAAATATCTTTCCCTCATCTTTTGTTTAACTCGAAGAGAGCTCAAAGCAATAGCTGTCAAATGTGTCAATTTAATGCGACAGGATAGGGGAGTGTTGCCAGCAGGTCTCTCTCTCTCTCTCTCTCTCTCTCTCTCTCTCTCTCTCTCTCTCTCTCTCTCTCTCTCATAAATAAGTTTCTCTTTAATGTAAGAACTCTCTCTCATTCGAAGTCAGTGTATATAGATAATTTAAAATTCATCTAATTTTACCTTTACTATCTAGAACTGTAAATGCGCCATTCTAAAAACATAGCTACATAACGAGAGTTGTATTCGTCCAAATGAAAAGTAATGTTGTTCATGAAAAGGAATTTCATGACAAAGAGACAGAATAAAGAATTACTTAAAAACGAGGTTGAGAAGACTTCTAAACATAGATCAGTCAGGACAGGAGGGAAAGAGAGAAATGCTATACATAATCTTCACA
>NC_087201.1:77162515-77244997 GCF_015104395.2 Macrobrachium nipponense | reverse complement strand
ATAATCTTCACACACTCCTATATTTTTACATCAACCATTTATTCATTTTTTTAATGGTATTGTATGAAGCTGATATTACAGTAACTTTATTTTCATTTAAAAGTTAGCTTAATGTGTTTAGGGAACATGATTAGGGTCATAGTGTTCAAACTCTAGAAATAAGCATTTTATTAGCATTTTTAGAGACCGTGCCAAATTAAGTGAAAATTCACCTTGCACGATGGGGTCTGGAACCTAACCTCGCATAAGTTTGGTGGTATGACTGTATATTACCTTTAATACTAACCTTTTGTACTGTGGTGATGTGCGAAACTTTGCTATATCCAAGCTTGGAGCATGGGGCATGTGAATTATGAATGAATTCGGCAACACCACAAAGTCAAAACCAATAACATGAAGCTCCATAATATGAGAAACCTGAAAAATCCAAATATGTATGTAACAGTGCTAAAAATATATAAAGTTTTTATAAAGTATGTGTATATATATATATATATATATATATATATATATATATATATATATATATATACATGTAGTATAGATATGTATACGGTGGTGCTTTGACCTACAAGTGAATTAATGTAAGAGTTTTCTGAGGTATGAGTCGTCACTCAGTCGAATTTTTGCTTGTTATACGGGCAAAAAATTGAGGTATGAGCTCGAGATGCTGCTGCTACATTGATGGTGTAGTGGCGAAAATTAAGATAAGCAAAGAAGAAAGAGCAAATATGCATCTTTTCCATGAATCTTTTAAAAAGTTATACATTACTTCCCTGTATCCAATAATATACTACTGTAGTATGTATTCTCATTATTATACAGTGGACCCCCTGTATTCGCGTTCTCCTGATTTGCGGACTCATGCATTCATGGATTTCTTTCTGGAACATTTCCCCGCATTATTCGCGGAAAATTTGCCTATTCGCAGTATTTTTCTATGAGAAATATCCACAATTTCTTTTTTTTTTATCAATTTCATCATAAAATGCACTTTTTTGTGATAAAACCTAATAAAACCAGGTATAGTGTTTTTTTTTTTTTTTTTTTTTTTTTTAACTAAAAAAACTAGGTTTTAAGCATTTTTATAGGGCTCCCAACTATTCGTAGGGTGGGGGGGGGGGTGTTTCTGGTACGCACCCCCCACCCCCCAAACGGGGGGACCACTATTTTATAAAATATTACTAACATAGCGGTCAATGTTTTGGTTTGGAAATCAGCTGATGGCAAATACGAGTTTATTTCACCATATGTAACATTTCTGAGCGAATTTTCTTGCTTCTAGTTGGCATAAACGAATATCTTGATACGTACTTGACTTACATGAGACAAGGTCATTTTTCGTTATACATGTTTTCGAGTCGAAATATGACTTGCAAACAACTTGTTGTGATTGTGAACTAAATTATTTTTTTCACCAACAGATTATGTTGGCAGCATGTTTATTAAGTAAAAAAGTTACATGATTCAAATAGCTACTTTCGCAATATTTATCTTTAATTGATCTTTTATCGGTGTGAAAACAACAGTAAAATGTGTTTTTTCAAGCCCAGTAGTTTTGATTAAAATTATTTTCTCTCAATTTTATCTACGGTTGTGTTTGTATGGGAGTTTTATCCTTGTTGCCGATGCACGATAAAGGTCATTGGCAGCTTGAACAGTTTTCTCAGCTTCAGCTACAACTTGGTCTAAATTTAAGGTACGTGTATATTTCTTTGTTGATCTTTTACCTGTAGCAAATAAAGTTATTACATAAAAATATCTCAGTCCCATTCTACATAAGGTCGTTTATAACATAACTACGGTAATTGTTAACTATCGTACGATGGTTGAAATACAAGCAAAACGGATGTTGTTGTTATCTAATTTAGTTGTACTTAGCAAAAAAGGTGTTTCTTGTTCGGTTCTTCATGGCTGTTTTTGAACTTATTTGACTAGAAGATGGGATAAAATCTGGCTATTGTAATTTGGTCTGTCTCGTAAAATCGGATTATCGTAAGACAAATTATTGAAACTTGAACACTACCTGTACACTGTATGAAACCTTATTATATCTTTACATACTCTTTCCATTACTAGGTTTTTATACAATATTTATTATTTAGAAATGTATTTTCCTTATTTAATAACATGAAACATAAAAATATGGAGTGGCATTTTGAGGGTTGAAACGGATTAAGGGCATTTTAAGTATTTTCAATTGGGAAAATTTATTTGATTGCGAGATTTGATGTGCGAGTAAATTGAGTTATGAGCTCACCCATGGAACGAAATAAACTCATAGGACAAGGTACCACTGTATACTGTTCTACGTGTATCAAAAAGTGTATTATTTTGCTGATGCAAGACTACCCTACATGGCAGTGGCATTAGTCAAGAACTGATAAATTAACAAGCAAAAGAAGTCCTGAATCTTCTCTAAGTAGATATTCTTCACTGAAAAGTGACCCTTTACTTGCTTTATTACAAATGTCTTAGCTACTTTGGTTATCATGTTTAGTGCACAAATCCTTTACTCATATTTAGGTATATTTATACTGATTACCAATTTTATCTTGCATAAAGTAGACAACTACTTTACCTACATATTTACGTTATGTTATGCTAATTTTTCTGATGTTATTCTTAACAATATGACATGGTGATTGTTTCAAAAGGGTGCAAAATATAAGAGAACTCTGTTAACACAAATGCATTAATGTACTTGACATTGCATAATTTATTGTGCATCTGTGTTAACTTTAAATTTTCTACAAAAGAGTAAGAAACTTTCCAGTTCCTCCTGACGGTCTATGCATCTGAATTCCAATATTCCAATGTCCCTCTGGTGGTAGAATGGCTCACTTCTTGTCACTGTAACAAGTAGCAAACTTTGGTCTTAGTTTGTGAAAATTTTACATCCTTTTGAATAAATAATCTTATTACATCCATAAGTTTAAATTACTTAAAATATAAGACTATTCTCTCTGAATGTCTCAAATACGAGTTGTTTATACACAGAACAAACCTGGGTCTTAACATCAGGATAAATCTTCTGGTGCCAGCTGGAAACTGGTAAAAAAACAATATAATTGTATATGCAAAGACTGGTGGCATCTAGCATCTGTCACCAACCCAAGATTGATCTCCTGATGCCTTACTTATTTACTTTTATCAGCTTTTGAGTGAGGACACTTGTTCTTTCTCTCCTCCATCTTTTCCTTTGTTCCTGAATCAGAAGTGCAGAAGATGTTAGTGTGGGCATCATTAGGCCTCTCAGGCTTACCAACCTTAGATGGTCTTTTGAAACACTTCATGTCTTCCCGCATCCCAGTTCCAATCCCTGATAGCTGTTTTGGCACTCTCAGGTCTCCACTACATGGGGTCATGTTCTGCAACATCTGGCAGGATGTCTGAGGTACCAACCACACATCATTGTGGGTCACCTTTTGTCCTGCCTACAGGGTTACCAACAGCCTCCTCACATGATTTGTATACCCTAATGACGTCACAACAGGAACTCTCTATGACGTAACCAGACGCTCCATCTGCTTAAGCAACATCACAACCAGGTGCCACCATGATGACATCAGGTGCTCTGACTACGAACTATCTCATTCAAACAGTGATGGAGAGACTCAAATCTGTCATTGAAGAGAAGTGCAGTTGCCCTCACATGGAGAAAAGACATAACTTCTCTTCTCCTTCACTGTCGTTTGTTGTTGTCTACTTCTGTATGATCACCCGTCAAGTATTTGAGGATTAGGGACTTTATATCTGATCCCACAGCCAAGAAAAGAGGGAAAATTCTGTCTTCTTCGAGCTAGAACAGTCACATCTCAGCATCAGACCATAGCTGTTGCTCTAACACAGATGTTCATCATTGTAGGGTTTCGACAGTTAAGGATAATCGTGCCTCCATCACCGTAGTTCCTGAGACCACATTGCTACACAGCTGCTGCTCTCCCATGAAAGTCCAGCAGTGAAGAAAGTCTGGTATAAGGAAAGATTGGGACTCTTCCGACATTACCCATGATCGCAATTCTTCTACAACGGACCACGTAGGGGTGTGGTCTTTGATAGATGATACATCTCATCCATTGGCCGGTAACCTGCGAGAGCTTTTCTTAAAAAAGAAACTTAATGAAGTGCTGCTGGCCCAAGTTTTTTTCTGTAAAGGTTCAGAAGGATGACAGGCTCCAATCAAGAAGTCTCAAGTACCAGTCCCTCCAGCTAACATCTGTTTGAGTGGAGTTTCTGTCGGTGTTAGGGACCGTAATCGGTCGTTGTGCTCTTGCTCCAAGTCTTGGCCCCCCAGAGGGGCTTGTGATTTCTCTCCGAAGCTTCACAAGTGAAGACGTCTGGTTAGGGGTGACCGTGATTCTAGACCACAACATTCAGTCTTGATGGCTAGACAATGTTCTCATTCAAGATCCAGTAGCAGAGACCATGGCCACCTTACGCCGTCCCACGGTTGTGGGTGTGACAGTTCCAGGCTGTGAGATGATTCACGTCTGTTGTGAGAAAGGCTCTTCTGTTTCTAAAGAGAGTGTTTGAGATCTTTCTTTACCTTCCACTTCAGGTGCTCCTCCCAAACAGGAGGTGGAAGATTTACAGAACCAGGAATTTTTTTCTTTTTATGCTGTGGTTATTGATCTAATTCGTCAGTTCAATAATCTTTCTATCTAATTTGTCAGTTCAATAATCTTTCTAAGAGGACTGAAACTCTTCTGCGATCACTCTTACTGGGATAGAAGCCCTCTTGGTCTAAAAAAGGACTCAAAAACCTCCTTTGAGTTACCCTGCTCTGGCCATGCAGACTCGGTCCTTTATCATGTGAATTTGCTGATTTCAGGTCAGGATAACTCTCTGCAGTTGAACAGATTGCTCAAGTTCTCCCAGCTCCTCTTCATCATAGAAGATATTATACCACACCAGTTGTACCTATACTGGGTAAACAGGTTAACCCAGATTTTGTCAGGTTGAAGCTGGGATTGACTTTGGATCAGGTGGGGATGGGGTGCCCTCCCTTACAACTCATGAAGCCACTGCACTGCAAGCTACAGGTACTTCTGTCTTTTACATGGCCTCTTGGCTTGGCTTAGGGTTGACAGCAGTGGCCAAAAATTTCATCCTCGGCTGCTACAAGAGGCTCTGTTGGTCATGCGGCTTATATCACATTGCTGCAGTCTGGTTCAAAGGTCCTCTCATACTTGACACATCTGAGTGCCAATGTATGGGCCAATATCCTGCTGATGATAATAATGCAGCCCTCACCAATGTAGCTCAGTCTGTTGATGTTGATTCCTTATTGTCCTTAAGGAATGGTGATATCTGTCAATCACAATTGCTTCTCCTTAAGGATACACTGAAGTCAGGTTTTGACAGAGGGAGAACCTATACTCATGACAGATTAGCAAAGCAAGCAGTAAGTACATCTACTACTGCTTCATAACCCAATGTTGCAAGACAGATTCAAACAACATCCTCCAAAAAGGCGGTAAGGCCAGCACCTATGAATAAAGCTCCTCAATCTGCTTTGTCGATGAAGAAACCCTTTCAACAATGGCCCTTTCAGTATCATCTCCAAGAAGAAGGGGCAATAAGAGCAGAGGCAGAGGTGGGAGACTGTGGAGTGGGTACCCCTCCCCACTTTATGAAGCCAGTGGGGGGATGGCTGGTGAGCCACTGTGCTATGTGGCAGAGATTTGAGGCGAAGTCGTGAGTAGTAGATGTTCTTCGGGTAGGATATCTGCTCCCATCTGACCGCACCCCCCTCTCAGATTGACCTCTCCTTCAAGGGATCATAATCTCAAAAACACCTAGCCCTCCAGAGGTTCTACAGCCTAATCTTCCTGGTCCCCAAGGACAATGGCAATTGGAGGACAGTCACAGATCTTTCAACGTTGAACCTTTTCATCAGGGGACAGTCACAGATCTTTCAACGTTGAACCTTTTCATCAGGAAGACAAGGATCAGAATGGAAACTCCACACGGTCATGATACGAAGGGCGCCTCAGAACGGATTAATTTCGTATCTCGAGGTACTACTGTATATATATATACAGGCAGTCCCCAGGTTACGACAGGGGTTCCATTCTTGGGACGTGTCGTAAGCCGAAAATCGTTGTAAGTTGCAACATTGTCAAAAATCCTAAGAAAACCTTACTTTTAATGCTTTTGGTGCATTGAAAACTATGTAAACTGCATTCTTATTGAATTTTTCATAAAAAAAAAAAACTTCAAATATTGATTATTTTCCATTTTGGTGTCCTACTTTATCTGCCAGATCAGTGTTGTAGGCGGTGTAACCCTGGAAATAATTTCTGATGAATATAATTGAAAAGCGCCTTAACCTCGGAACGTTGTAAGCTGAACCTGTTGTAACCTGGGGACTGCCTGTATATATTCTATATATATTTATTATATATATATATATATAATATATATATAATATCTTATAGATCAGATATATTATGATATATATATATATAAAATAATAAATAAATATATACACATTTATAATATATGTATTTATATATACATATGTACACATGTATATATGTATCTATACACATGTACAATATATATATATATATATATATATATATAATATATATATATATATATATATATATATATATATATATATATATATATCACACACATATATACAGTAGTACCTCGAGATATGAAAGGCTCTACTTCCGAAAAACTCGAGATACGAAAGCCAATGCGAAAAATTTTACTGCTCTACAAATATGAAAAGTTTTCAAGATACGAAAGGTTGTTGCTGTAAAGTCCCAAGATTCGCCCGGACCACCATCCTCCCGCTCTCCCATTGGTTCCTGATGCTAGTCACCCCATAAGGTCCTGCTCTCCTATTGGTCAGCATCTACCCCTTGTGCTTTAAGTATTCTATTGGTAAAAGGATGCTGTAAATTGAAAAACTTATTCATGCAATACATTTAATAAAAAAAAAACATTAGGTAAAGATAGAATAAAGAATAGAAATGAATGGTTATTATACTGTTTGGTAGTTTCATTAGTTGAAGAGAGATTCTAATGACAATTTATGGCTTACTGTGTGCTAGGAAAAATGATTGCTTGGCGCTCGTTCGACACTCGTAAGACGGGTAAGAGCTTAATGTAAACAATCGATTGGAAGGTTTGTTTTTTGTTTGTTTGTGTATTATAGTTAATGATTAATTAAAAATTATTTGAAATGAGTACATACTGATTATTTATACATTTTATTGGCATATTCTAAGCTTTTAGCTCTTAGGTTTAGATGTCAGAATCATAGACTAGGCTACAGTAGCAACCGCTAACATAGGCTAGGCTTATTGCTAAGGGATATATGCTAAAGTCCTAAAATATGCAGTAAAAATGGGGTGGGGTTGAACATTACATGCAGTTGAATATTACTCAGTATGTACAGTATTTTGCCTTTTTGGAGTCATATTTCCTTCCATCGGATCGGCATTGTAACCCTAGAACATGTGTTTTAGGCCTGGAAATATAATTTACTAGGGTGTTTTTGGAGGGCTAGGAACGGATTAGCCATTTTACATGGTAAAATGGTGTTTGCCAAAGATACGAAAAACTCATAATACGAAGGCCGCCTCAGAACGGATTAATTTCATATCTCGATGGTACCACTGTATATATATATATATATATATATATATATATATATATATATATATATATATATATATATATATATATATATTATATATACATACACAGAAACAGTAAATGTTTTGTTTTTCCATTCTAGATGCGAAACAAATATAGTACAACTCAGGAAATCTATGCCTTCCCTCCCAACTCCCAAACATCCCAGGAGAGAACAACAAAGGAGAATACCATGGGTGTGCTAGTAGCTGAACAGCGCTAAAACCGAGGGATCCACCCTGTAGCAGTTGGTCAAAGCCTAGGATCTAGCAACATGATATGATCGACAGAGGGGGCAGCAACCCTTGGGCAAACCCCATCAGCCTCCCTTGGACCTCAAGCAAGTCTTCTCCCTTGTGTGGGGGAGAGGGACAGTGACCTTCGTCTAGGAGTGCCAATGGGACGAAGAACCACCTCCTCCACTAAAACACCACTTGACACTCTACCACTGGAAACCTAAAACTTATCCATGACAACACATAGGGACGCCCCCTTCTCCGACACTGAACTTACAACTAAATTAATTCCTTATCAAACTTAGAATTTCATCGTGACACAAGACTGGCAATGGTATTCGGGTTGGAAGCATGGTAGCTGAGCACGGGAGTATTTGGAGGAATAGGAGGACTGAGGATAGGAGAGAGAGATTATGTCCAAAGGTAGAGGGAAGAGCCTGACCAAATTCTGTCTTATGCTTAGGAGAAGAATTTCTACTCAAAGAAGCCCTACTTTTGGCACGAGAGGCCTACTTCCTAAGCCTATTATCTCAATTAACTGCCCCCCCCCCAGCATACCTGTCTCATATACTTGGTGCACATACCACACTGTACATGCATAATAACAAAGCCTAGTTAGTCTAGTCTTATAGCCTTCAGTACAATAATGTAGACTGGAAGTGCTAGATTCTAACAAATATAACTAAAATAAAAATAAGCTAATTGTTGAAAGCAAATCAAAACAGGCAACAGCTCGAGAAAACTGAAGTTAGTACGTCACCGACTTCAGCAAGAACAAACGGTGAATCATGAGTCAGGAGCGCAGAGAACATGTTGTCCGTTGCACGGCATAAATAAGAATGACGCAGTATGGCCGCTATCGCTTCCACACTCCCGTTACAAAACACAGGGCTGGTCCTCCCCACTTTTACAACATCTGCATCACTGCGAATTTTGAATTTAGGATGCCATGTGAGCATAATAATTAGCTAAGTAATTACTTGATAAATTGGCAAGTTACTTGTGTAAAATGGATAGTCAAAGCAGTAGAGCTTCTTAACATAGCTAAGGCAAGCTTAGTTATTATTATACAACAAAGAGACAGTGAAGTGCTAGAAACATTCAACTTTACCTTGTTCCAGCCAAACCCAACAAAGCGAGTATCATACTCTGGAATATCCTTGCGGACAACAATGTATGGCTCAAAATCTTGCTCCCATGGAACCTGAAAATAGATTCAAACAACAAAATCCTTCTAATTCTAATATATCATTTATCAATCTTTCTCAAAGACTACAGCAAAACTCCATACTAAACCTTATATGGTGTTGTTGCTGTTCTCCACTTAGCAAAATTAGTTGATGCATGACCTTTCGTCCATACATGGTACCTAAGAAAATGACAATACCATTAGAGGTTAAAATAGGTAACTATAAAACTTTAAATATAAAATATATTTCATGCCAAGAAAAGTCATTATTAGTAATTTCCATCAAACAGCTAGTATGATGCAACAATGAAAATCAGTAATATGGCATTATACAATGATCAAAGTTAGGTACAGTAATTATGCTTGAATACAAAAATTTCCTACAGACATACCAACACACACCTACAGAATTGCCTACCCTATAGGCCGTAGCTCTGACAGACAAACACACAATGAAAAACCCCACTAGTACCTATTCAGGTATTCTTAATGGAAACTCATCACCTTGTGATAGGAAAGTTATTCCTTGTGTTCATCAAGTAGGCAACACTTGGCATTTTAACTCATAGAACAAGTTCTTACATTGCTGTTTCTCCATAATTTTTCATATTTCATCAACATCTTCCCACCTGATTTTTTTATGTGGTAGAAATGATTTCAGCACAATTTCTCCAATATCCTTAAATACTTCACAAGCTGGAAGTGTTGTAAGTGTCTTCTTAATTATTTCCCACACATGTAGTGTATATATATATATATATATATATATATATATATATATATATATATATATATAGATAGATAGATATAGATATAGATAATACATAGATACATACTATAGAATACATCAGAGATACATATAGATACATAACATTATATATACATATAGAATAATTACGCCAATATATATATATATATATAATATATATATATATATTATTCTATATATATATATAAAGATATATATATATATATATATATTATCATATCTATTATCTATATATATATTATATAGATATATATATATATAATATATTATAAATATATATCGGTATATTATATATATATAGATATATATATATATATATATATATATATATATATATATATAATATACACAGTGGTACCTCGAGATACAAAAGGCTCGACTTACGAAAAACTCGAGATATGAAAGCCAATGCGAAAAATTTAACGGCTCTACATACGAAAAGTTTTCAAGATACGAAAGGTTTCTGAAAGTCCGAGATTCGCCCGATAACAATTTTGAAACTTGTGCCGCGCCGCCATCTAAGTTCTAGTAGACTCGCCACCATCCTCCTGCTCTCCCATTGGTTCCTGATGCTAGCCACTGCCATGAGATCCTTCTCTCCTATTGGACAGCATCCCTCCCATCATGGATCTTATACGTACGTGGTGGCGTGCCTACCCCGGCAACTTCATACCAGAATCTTTATCGTACGCACGCGGCATTCGTTCGGTCCAACGATTTCGTTTAGTATCGTAAATTCATTAGTGATTTTGTTGTGCTACTTTATAGTGTTGTGTGAGAACCTAATTAGTATACGTACTACATAACTTAATTACGTACAGTATAGTCATGGGTCCCAAGAAAGTTGCTGAAGTTCACAGAAAGAAGAGAATGCTTTCTACGGTGACAAAAAGGGAGATAATAAAAAAGTATGAAGCTGGCTTGTGGTTGAGTGTGATCGCTAAGGAATACGTCCGAAATCCGTCGACAATAGGCACCATCCTTAAGCAGAAGGAAGCCATCAAAGCAGCTACACCTTCCAAAGGCGTGACTATTTTGTCCAACATGAGGAGCCATGTGCATAATGAAATGGAAAGGGTGCTTCTTGAATGGATTGAGGACAAAGAAATCGATGGCGATATGATAACCGAGACGGCAATCTGCCAGAAGGCCAGCGCTATTTTCGGTGATTTGATTGCCCAAGCCGAAGACGATGGCGGAGAGGGGACATCAACGGCAACCCCAGAGTTCAAGGCTTCTCAAGGGTGGTTCGAAAAATTCCGTAAATGGACTGGCATCCATTCGGTGGTGAAGAAAATTGAAATTACGTAAAGTATAAAAAAGGGATTTTGACGAAGGAAAAATCTATTTCTGGGTGATTGGCTCGTGTCGCCCTATGAAAGTATCCTTAATATCATTCTTTCTAGTAAAATTAGCCTAAAATTACCAGAGAAAAACAAAATTAAGAAAATGTCAGTAAACTGACTCGCTCACTCTTAAAAAGAAGTGTCGGTATGATATAGGGGCGAGTGTGGAACACTACCACGAGACACACCAATTAGAACTTCCCTATCAGAATCCCCCCAAGAGAGAGCTGATACCAACGGGCGATGCAGCCTCTACTACTACTACTAGAGGACGCCACGGACAGCAGCGCCCCTAGCGGTCATCCTTAAATTAAAACATAAATACATCTTGTCCTGCAAGGGGGGGAAAACAAACCATAAAAAAAGGGGGGGTTTCATAGGGCGACACGAGCCAATCACCCCAGAAATAAATTTTTCCTTCGTCAAAATCCCTTTTTAACTGGGGCTCAGCTCGTGTCGGCCTATGAAAGAGTACCAGAGAACAGACAAGATGGAAAAGGAATATGAAAAGTTTAAAATGATGGATATTAATATAAGTAAATCAAATACAGCATACAAATTAAGCACTTAAACTAACTTATTATAACAGAAAATAATAAAGAATTGTTAGTAAACTTAAAGTACTTAAATGGTAGATAAATAAAATTACAGAGATGCATGTAAAAATAAGGCAAATTTTGGGATTTACTTAATTAGAATACATAATTACAAAATATATACATACATGTGTCCTACCCTAGCATAAAAATAAGGGTAGGTACACTCAAATCCATCATTATACAATTAATTAATTTCCAAATATATACAAACACATTGTGACTGAAGTTCATCACAAACACAAAATGGTGAATATACAAACATATTGTGTCCTACCCTAGCATCAAAATACGGGTAGAAGAACACTGACGTACATATCAGTACAAAAAGTGGTTGTCCCTAGCAAAAAAATAAGGACAATCCACTATATGATACAACGGCTAAGGCTATGATGTTGAGTAGCCTGACGATAGGTTGAGGCATGTTGGTTGAAGTAGGTAGAAAGGAGACCTGGATCAATACTACAACTACTAAACAGTATCATGGGGAAACTATGTTTCCCGCTGCTACTGCTGAAACTTTAAGATTCCAAGGACTTTAAATAATGCCGTTTAAAGACTGTCGGGGATTTCCATCCAGTATACTTCCTAAGATCCTCAAAGTTCATATGTTGGAAATAATTAATTGAGGTGGCTACTCCCCTGATATCATGTGCTTTTGGGATGACTCAGGGTTGGCTTGTTTAATGAAGTAAAGGATTTGCTGTCTAATGCCTTTAACTGATAAAGTACCACCTTTTTCTCTTCATAAAGAGAGCACCTGAGGATCTAGAAGAAGTACGAGAAAGAAAGGCTCTAAGAGTTGATACTGGGCAGAGAGAAGGATCCTGTGGAAGTGGGATAACCTTCCAAGGAGCCCACCTTGCAAGAGGATCTTCATTTTGGCTAAAAAGCTACGATCCGGAACAAGTAGAACTTCTCCTGATGGGAGGAATTCCACATGACCCGCATCCCTGATAGAGCCGACAGTTCTGAAATTCTAGCTCCTGAGCTGGCTTAGTAAGAATAATGTCTTCCTCAGGAGCATAATGAACGCTACAAGATGAGTGTCAGTATCTGAAGCTAGTTTGAGGACATCATTTAAGAACCATGAAACTGTAGTAGGCCTCTGAGAAGGTCTAAGTCTAGCACAGGCTTTAGGGATAGATGTGAAATAAGATTCAGTCAAATCTATCTGAAAACCTACTTGAAAGATTTTCTTCAAAGCCGATTTGTGAGTGGTAATCGTGCTAGCTGCTAAACCTTTTTCAAACAAGGATCTGAAAAAGGATATAGCCAAATTAACTGTCATGGTTGTGGTGTTCGATTCTCTCAGGAAAGATGCTAATTTTTTAACAGCTGAGTCATATTGTCTAATGGTTGACTCTCTCTTATCTGATTCTAGGAAGAGAATGTTCTGTGGATCAATGTCAGCATCTTTATTAAGCCGCAAACTTCATGAAGTCCATAAAGTTAGGGTCTGGAGAGTTCTTGAAGGAAGCGAACACAGTCCTCATTTGTACTGATTGTGACAGTTTTGGGATTGGGGATCCGTTGAGGTCGGAGACCCAATTCCAAAAGAAGAGGATACCAGTTTGCTCTTGGCCAATCCGGTGCAATCAGAGCTACTATCCCTTTGAAAGTAACTTAGTTTGTCCAGGACTTTCAAGAGAAGATTCACTGGGAGGAAAAACATAAATTCTCCTCCACTGATTCCAATCCAACGACAGGGCGTCCGTGGCATAAGCCAGAGGTCCAGGTTGGGGGCCACCCAATAGCAAGGGAGCTTGTGGGTTCGATTGTGAGGCGAAGAGATCCACTTGGAGACCTGGGACTCTCCGGCTTACCCACTGGAATGACCCGACGTCCAGAGACCACTCTGATTCCAGAGGAACTGACCGGGACAGGGCGTCTGCTATCACATTTCTTACTCCTGCCAGTGAGTGGCAGACAGATGCCATTTGTGTTTGTTTGCTAATGCAAGATGGCTATCATGACATGGTTCACATGCTTGGATTTGGACCCTCCTCTGTTGATGCAGTGAACTACTACTGCACTGTCCAAACTAGCCTTAGATGAGACTTCTTCGGGGGAAGCAGTCTCTTCAGAGTAAGAAATACTGCCATTGCTTCCAACACGTTTATGTGGAGCTGGCGAAATTGAACTGACCAAGTCCCCTGAACTGTTTGAACTGAGAGTATCCCCCCCACCCGGACAGGGAAGCATCCGTGTGAATGGTTAACACTGGGAGGGGATATTGAAGGGGTACCTTCTTGGCTAAGTTCTTTACTTTTGACCAAGGCCGTAGTTGGTTGCGGAGGATCTGTGGAATTACTGACAACTTGTCTCGATATTTGGAGTTTGCTCTTGACCGCCAAATTCGATTTTATATCTTTCAGCCTTGCTTTCAGAGGATATCTGTTACCGAAAGCAAACTGAAGAGACCCTAGGATTCTCTCCTGGTTTCTTCTTGATGTCTGTTTGCATTTGAGGAATTGCCTGACAGATTTTGCTATTTCCTTCCGTTTGGCCACTGGAATTGATAGATTGTGGAAAGACAAATCCCATTGGATTCCTAGCCACTGAAAATGAGATTCGGAGTAAGTCTGGATTTCGTTTTGTTTATCTGGAACCCCAGAATGTTCCAGAAAGTGAACTACTTTTTGGTAGCTTCGAGACATTCCTCGACTGTTGGTGTCCCAGATCAACCAATCGTCGAGGTATGCCGCTACCATGATTCCCTGAGCTCTCAATTGTTGTACAACCACTTCTGCTATCTTTGTGAATACCCTGGGGGCTACATTCAGACCGAAGGGCATCACTTTGAATGAGAATGTCTGATTTCCTAGCCTGAATCCTAGGAATGGGCGGAAGTGCCTGGCTATAGGGATATGATAGTATGCGTCTGTAAGATCGATGGAGCATGTGACGGCTCCACGCGGAAGTAGGGTCCTTACTTGCGAGAGGGTAGCATCTTGAACTTGTCGCAGCGAATGAAAGAGTTTAGCTTTGACAAGTCTAAGATTACCCTTCTTTTTGTTGAGCCTTTCTTTGGCACGCTGAATAAGCGCCCTTGAAATTTTAGATGTTTGACTCTCCGCAATAGCTCCTTTCTGAAGGTAGTTCTTTCCGCGTAATCTATCAATTCCTTTGACGGTATTAAAAACCTGATGAAATGATTTGATTGGAGGGGGATCTTTGATCCAACTCCAAGGCCTAATCCTTTGGACACTATGCTCTGTGCCCAATTGCTGAACCCCACCTGTGGCGGAAGAGGAACAGCCTCCCTCCTACCTGGGGAGTCCTCATTGCTGATGGGCGGGTTGGGCCACCACGCCCTCCTCTGAACTGCCTACTACTTGTGCCCCTTCCTGCGCCACGCTGACGAAAGTAACCTCTCGCCCTACCCTCGGTTGAGAGTAGCCTTGAGCCTCATAAGCAGGGTTAAAGGCCGGCGAGATAGCGTAGAAGTAGAAGGTTGAGATTGCTGGGGCACCAGGAGGAAAGGCTGGGTCTGTTTAGATGTGGAAGGTTGTCCCTGTTGGGTAACTGGGACTGCCTGCACAAACTGCTGCTGATGTTGAAGTTTTTATAAGGCTGGAACCTCTTACCAGCCTTCTTTGGTTTCTTGCCAGCATGGGAACGGATTCCTGTTTCCTCTTAGAGGAAATACCCCACCTAGCTCTAAGGTCTCTGGTTGAGTCTAGCAGCTTCGTGGTGGACTTCGTTCACTGCGGACTCTGGGAAGAGATCCGCTCCCCACATGCTCGCAGCCAAGAGTCTATTAGGCTCATGCCTGATAGTGCACTCTTGAAGGACATGCTTCCCGGCAGTTTCCTCCTGGCTTGGAAGAATCAAAAGCGTCCCTGACAGAACCGTCTGAAACTGTGATTTCGCCAGAATCTTGAACAGCGGTTCGTTAGCGTAGGAAAGGGCAGCCATTTCCGTAACGATGAGAGAGTTGACCTGCCAAACCTAGTTCGCCGCATCGAACTCTGCCTGGATTAGGGAATCCGGCAGCCTAGGTAATTTCTCACCGAACTGGTCCATGGCGCAGTCCGGCTTGAGTTTACCCAGCGTGAATGTAGCTGGCAGGTTTTCCATAACTCTCCGAAGGCGGGGAAGAGTGGAGAAGAATAGACTCCGACTCCCTCAACTGTGGAATGGGCTCATCCTTGAGGACTGCCTGAAGAGCCTTCTCCACCAATTTCGTGGCGAACGGAAGAGAGAACCTCCTCTTCCGTCGCGAAAATAGTGAAGGGACTCTTGTAGGCCTGGAGTCTAGTGTTAGTACTAACTCCCCAGTCCTTCCCAAGGCAGTGAACCCATTCTCGCTGGGCGTGATCTCTACTGTAGAGAACTGACTTCCTTCGAGATCTTGTCCTCTCTCGTGAGAGGGCCGTTGGCGTCAGCCTAGCATACCCGATGAAAGGCTGCGTCAGACCCGGAGGGTAGAACTCGAAGTCCTCAATCCTTCGAGTACCAACTCCGGGATCGAAATCATCCCGTCCTTAAAAGGAGCGTAGGCCGCTACTCTCCATGGATTCTCCATAGAGAAAGCTGGCAAGGAGTCGTAAGGCGGAAGTTGGAGAATCCCCGTGCTATGATGCAGGGGAGACTGGGGGAGGAGCCTGAGTTTAGCCCAGCCACTCGGTCCTCATTCTCTCTCATCCTATTAGAGAGGTCCTGGATAGACTGTCCAGTTTGAGACAGACTGTTCGATAATTGCGCGAACATCTGCTCAAAACGTGTTCCCAATGCTGAAATTTGGGAACCTACCAGCACCCCTACCTGTTCCATCATCCCTGGTGAGACAGAAGAGGGAACGCAGGTGCTGGTGCGTTGCCACCCCTGCCGGCATAGCCGAGAGGGGGCAGCGGAGGCGGGAGAAGGCAGTGACTCGGTGGTAGCGCGAGCCTTCTCCTTCGAAGCCTTGCTTCTGGAGCTCTTCGACTGGGAAGAGCTCGGCTTAGCCTTCACCGCATCGGCGTATGAAGTCGACGACTTCCTGGCCGAAGAAGACGAAGGACGACTTCCTAGAAGTCGACTTAGACAAGGTCTTCGGTTCTCTCTTTCCCTTCTCCTTAGGAGGTACAGAGAGAGCGGGAGGGCGGCTAGGGATCTCGGATCCCGCAAAGCCTTGGAAAGAGGCGGAAAGAAGAAGGGACAGGAGAAGATCCAGGAGCGCCCAAGGAAAGACCTTGGGCGCCCCCCACAAACCTACCTCAACCAACAAATCCTCGCTAACTACCGCCATTGGCTCAAGGTTCAGTCCAGGGCAGCGACGTCCGGAACCGGACTCCTGGGAGGCTACGACCCCAAACGATTGCTGGAGGTCTTGCTGGATGGAGGCTATCATGGGGCGGCGGCGGACAAGGGGTCGACGTAGTCCCGTCGACTTTGCCCGCTGGGAGATCTGGATGGCCAGCTTCCTATCTAAAATGTAGGGCTGGCCCTTGGCGGCGTTTTTCCCAAAGGCGCCCACACGCTTTCAGGGTGGCGAGGGCGACTTCCCTCACACCGCTAGCCTGAAAGAAAGTGGGATTAGCTACCAATTGGGACAGGGTTAACAAACTTACGACTAGAAGTTGTTAGTAAAATCATAAGTAAGCCTATAATGGACATACCCCATCTCCCAGCTGACCGACCAGGTCGTTAGCTATAGCGCAGGCTTCGGGGTGCCAGACGATCGTCTCATTGTACGACGTGGCACACGGGGCGTGAGACCTGCACTCGTCATGTCCACAGGGGTCATAGAGCGTCGCATTACACCGGACCGGGACCTGGCAGTTGGTACCTGTAAGTGAAAAAGTACATGAGTACAGAGTAAACACTTACAGCCTAACATATCGCTCCAGCTGGTGCCGGAGCGATAAAAGTTAGATAAAACCAGAGCCCCGCTAAAATACGTGTGGTAACCAGGTTGGAAGATAGGCTATGGCTCCGCCAATGGCGGAGGCACAAGAATCAACCAACTAGGAGTGGTGGTAATGGAAACCACGACGGACAATGGCGGGGATGGTTGATAAAATAAATATAATAACACACAATTCATTGTAAAATATCTTATAATAGGGTATATATCCTTAAAATAACAAATTAAAACAACTTCTCTCCACCCGTCTACTAGAAGTGCGTAGGTAAGGGTAAGCTCCCTTCCGGTAGCGGGGAGAGATATAAGGATATAGTAGGCAAGCAATCGACCACTCATAGCGCCCACCCTGCCCGCAAGCGGAGCCAATATCCTATAACCAAAGGGGGCCCCGGCTGCGACGGAAGGCTCCTTTCGTATCGTAAGGGAGGTGGCTGAGCAATGGGGAGGGGGGGAGGGAGGTCCCGGCGAAACACGGCGGGAGCGAGAAAAGGGGGGAGGGATGGCCTACTCCTCCCCGCCTCACCAACTACCCGCATGGAGACCCGGTACCTCATAGTGGTCGCCCTATACCCCGCCCCCTGCTGGGGACCCCCCGGTCACCTCCGAGAGTGTGAGAGAAAGGCATGATGGTTGTTATAACAACCAAGGGGTCCCCCAGCTCCTCCCCTACATCAGAGAGGGAGGGAAGGGGCAGGGTAAGGTGCTATAGGACACGTGACCGCAAGTGGCCTAGGCCGCGAGCACACAACCGTGGTAGGGCCACGTGAACCAAGCTGTACCAACTGTTGGAACAAGCACCTAGGCTAGCCTAACACCCTAAATAATAAAATACATCGAAAGGGGGAAGAGACACTTTTAGTAAAAGAGAAAGAAGCCCAGGAGGAGGCAGACTGTTCCGAGAAACAGGAGCCTACTCGGAGCGAGCGATAGCCGATGTGGAGCAGAGCCTGGGATGCTGCCGAAAATAAAAATAATAGCCCTAATACCAAGCTAAGAGAATGGTAGGAGGGCTGAACTAGCTAAAACTCGATGTAAACAATGAATGTGAAAAAAGTAAGCCCATAAGCATAAGAAGTCCCAGTATGGAGGACCGGGAATTCTTACGAGGCGGCATGGCCGCCACGAGACAACCGGGGAACCGATAGACCTATCCTAAAAAGGAAAATACTGGTACCCGGAAGACAAAAATACAGTAAAATGTTACTTATGAGTTACTTTAACTTAGCCGTGGCAATTGCAGAGCGTTCCATGGTGAAGATGCGGATAAATCGCAAGAAAAGCACAAGCACAAGAAAATGGCGACTTGTCGCTGCGCTAAAAATTAAGGATGACCGCTAGGGCGCTGCTGTCCGTGGCGTCCTCTAGTAGTAGTAGTAGAGGCTGCATCGCCCGTTGGTATCAGCTCTCTCTTGGGGGATTCTGATAGGGAAGTTTCTAATTGGTGTTTGTCTCGTGGTAGTGTTCCACACTCGCCCCCTATTCATACCGACACTTCTTTTGTTTTAAAAAGAGTGAGCGAGTTCAGTTTTACTGACATTTTCTTAATTTTGTTTTTTCTCTGGTAATTTTAGGCTAATTTTACCTAGAAAGAGAAGATATTAATGGATACTTTCATAGGCCGACAACGAGCTGAGCCCAGAAAAGTAAAAAGAAATGTAAAAATCAAAAAAGACAAATAAATTTTATTTTAATTTTTTTGTAAAGTTAAGTTGATACAGTTTTTGTTAATGTTTTTTTCTAAAGTTTAGTTTGGTACTGTAAACAAAACAACTAATTACAGCAATTACCATGATAATTAACATAATTAGATAGTAAGGATGAGCGAGTTCTCATTTTCTTACAGGTGTAGGATCTCTATCCGTAATTCTAAAAACCAAAAAGGTCTGTAAGCCTAAAGATAAATATTTTCTGGAGAAAATTATAATTTCCCAGGAAGTGTTTTTTTGCGAAGCAATCATGTCTTCTCTCGAGCAACAAGCTTCTTCATGTAAGTTGAGTATTACATTTATCATTTTTGAACACATTGGGGCAACGATGCATCCAATTTTGGCCCTTAAGTCTCTTGTTCTTGGGAGCCGGGTATGACGCTCTTACGATCCGCCATTTTGGGTGCATGGTTGGCGGCGTGCGCAATTACAGTGGACCCCCCGTATTCGTGTTCTCAAGATTCGCGGACTCACACATTCGCGTTCTCAAGATTCGCGGACTCACACATTCGCGTATTTCTCTGGGGAACGTTTCCCTGCATTATTTGCAGAAAATTCACGCATTCGCGGTATTTTTCTATGATAAATATCCACAAATTCCTGTTTTTTTTTTGATGATTTAATCATAAAATGCACTTTTTGTGATAAAACTATTAAAAAAACAAGTATGAAAATTTTTTGTGGGTTTTTCTTGAGTTTTAACTAACAAAATAGGCTGTTTTTAGCATTTTCATAGGGGTTCCAAACATTCGCGGGTTCTAACTATTCATGGGGGGGTCTGGTACGCATCCTCCCGCGAATACGGGGGGACCACTGTATTTCAATTTTTATCTCGAGGTGTATTTTATCCACCGTTTAGCACTTCACTGTATAGGCTACTGTTTTCGTATTCTTTTTCATCATTCTCGCTCCTGACAAATTCTGAGAGCCTTATTTTTATGGTTTTATCCTTACGTTATTAGCCTATTATAGAGCCCGTCTCGCTCCTGACGTATACTGAGGCTTTGTTTTTTACGGTTTGTCTTACGTTATTAGCCTATTATAGGGCCTTTTTCGTTATCATCAGTCCCTCAGGAGCGAGTTGGTTCCCTTTCGTGCGTACGGTGATATGCTTCATAACGTTATGCACGAGTATTGTGTTTTTGGCATCCTAGGCTAGCCTAGCAGTACGCCAGTTTATTTTTAAAGGTGAAGATTCCTCATTCATTCATGGTACTCATGCATGTATATTTCTAGTTTAGTTTTCGATTATAGTCTTGTACAGTTACCATCCGAGTTACGACCTAGATCTGTTCCGACCAACAGGTCTTATGTCAGAATGGTCGTTAGTCGAATACCAGCCAAAATGGCCAACACGTGGATTATAAGTACATACTCAGTTAGTGGAAGATTATACTGTACTCGAAGACATATGATATGAATGTGTTGCATTTTTAAGTAACTTTTTCTGTTGAATAATATTACTGTGTATGTACAAGCTATTTATTTCATTTTTATGACTTTTAGTTTCACTTTTATAATTTTATCATACTTTTCTGTTGAATAATATTACTGTACATATGTATATACAAGCTGTTTATTTAATCATTTTTATGCCTTTTAGTTTCACTTTTATCATTTATCATACTTTTTCTTGAATATATTACTGTTGTACATATACAAGCTGTTTTATGATTTTATCATTTTTATGCCTTTTAGTTTCACTTTTATCATTTTATCATTGATATATTTTTAAATTATACTGTAGGTGCAATGTATTTTAGCTTTTTTTTTCAGTTGCTTAGTTGATATACTACGTACATACATCTTAATATAATATGGTTTTAGAAATAAAATATTTATTACTGCATTTGATTTTATTAAACAAAAATACAAATGAAGATCAAAATACAAAAATAGAAAAGTTACAGTTCAAAAATAGAACATACAGTACTGTAGTACAAAATTTAAAATACGTTAGCATTGTAAAAAAATAAGCAAAACAACACTCAAATTAATGTTCACTGGTGCTTGGTTCGACTCATCGAGCTTTCTTCATACGCACGGTCGAAAGAAAGATCAGCCGCTGAGTCAGGCGAGGCAGGGGATGGGGAAGGGGTGGTTACCGCGCTGGCCGATGTAGTGGGACGGGGTGGCTTCGATGCTGGATGAGGCGGGCTTTGTTTTGTGTTTCGTTTGACAAACATGCTAAGTGTCGTTTGGTTGGATCTTCTGCTTTTTCTTCTCATCGTAGATTTCTTTGTATGGCCTCATTACTTCTTGCAATATGATCTCTCTATCCGGGCAACCGTTCAACATTCGGATCCATTCCTTCCAATTTATGCAGCATTGTATTAGCATTTGTATGGCTTCCGATAATCCCTTTACAGTAAACTTTTGTTTGGGCTCCTCCTCTTCTACAACTTCCTTTTCTGCCTCTCTTCTTTCTTCTTCAGCTTTCTTTCTTCTTCTATTGCTAACAGTTCTTCATTTGTTAATTCCTCAGGTTCTTCACTTATCAGTTTCTTCAATTTCTTCTTCATCACATCCTAACTCAAGTTGCTTTGCCAAGCTAACAATTTTTCCTCGGACGTTGCTTAATTCCTCTTCGTTATCGAAGCCAACAAAATCTCTGAGGAAGCGTTTGCAGCAGTGTTTCCAAATACCATTCATACATTTTTCTGTCACCAAATCCCAAGCTTTAGCGACATGCTTGATGCAATGTAAATGTTGTACGATTTCCAATAATCGCGCAAAGTCAGCTCAGGGTTTTCATCCATAAGCTTCGATGGCTTGGTCAAAGGAAATTTCTTAAGTAGTGCGCCTTGAATGTAGAAATCGCACCCTGGTCCATGGGTTGATTAGGGGGGTGGTATTAGGGGGAAGGAAGACAACGCGCATGTTAGGATGAAGATCATCCAAGTGCGTCGGATGGCCAGGCGCATTGTCAAACACTAATAAAATCTTAAACGGAATGCCCTTATCGCTACAATATTGACGTGCCTCAGGAACAAAACAGTTTAAGAACCAATCTTCAAACAGTGCTAGCGTCATCCAGGCCTTTCTGTTACTTCGGTAATAAACGGGAAGGGTATGTTTGTTCACATTCTTCAGTGCGCGTGGGTTTTCTGAAAGCGCAATCAAAAAAGGTTTTAATTTATGTCCTGCAATGATTCCACCGAACAATAGTGTGAATCTCTCTTTGATTGCCTTATGCCCTGGTGCACTCGCGAATTCTTTGCTTATGTACGTGCCTTTCGGCATCTTTTCCAAAACAAGGCAGTTTCGTCCACATTAAATCTGTTCAGGGCAAATATCCTTCTTTCGCAATTAGTTTATCAAATTCTTCAATGAATGCCTTAGCAGCAGGCGCATCACTGCTAGCAGCCTTGCCTTTCGACAGAACATGGTGCACTTGGTACCGATCTCGGAATCAACGAAACCACCCAGCACTCGCTATTAACTCCAACTAAGCATATTCTTCACCTCCTTTCTCTTTTAACATTTTAAATAAACTTGTTACCTTGCTTTGCACTGCTCGCAACATCACTTGCACATTTCTTTGTCTATTATCTTCTCAGCCACGTAAATAACACTTTTCCATCTCTGCTATCGTCCTTCACGCTGTTTGGTGATAATTAGTTGACTTGATTGGGGCTGCTCCTTTCACTGCATCCTTAATCCTTTCTTTGTCCTTTAGAATGGTGGAGACCGTGGAGTGGGAGAGATGGAGAATTCTGCTTATACAATTAACTTTCATCCCACCTTCATATTTCTTGATTACGTCCATCTTCGTCTCCAACGATAGTGCCTTCCTAGCTTTCTTGGCAGAATTGCATTCTGATGAGTCAGACTTTCTCTTAGGGGCCATGGCAAAGGTGTAATGAAATAAAATGTTCCTGCTACAATGTTATAGTACTGCTACAATGTCTAGACAGTGAGTGAGGTGGTTGGGATGAGTCTGTCTGGGATGCTGTGCTGCCAGCGCCGTCGTAACTGTCATACCCGCCGCACGCACCCTACCGCTACTGCGCTGCCAAACAGTAAACGCCACCAATTTAAAAAATAGACCGCTGTCGGACGCTGTCGTAAGTACGGGTGGACGTAACTCGCGTGGGTTGCAACTCGGATGGTAACTGTATTGCTATTTGATGAGGTTGGAAGTTCTTCACGATGTCCTACCCTGGCCTATCCGACCAGACCTAGGCTAGGTTTTGGAGGGTAGGCTAGGCGGTCTGTGTATATCCCACCACCCTTAGTGGCTCCTTATACCACCACCCGACCAGGCAAATATGTTTGCTTGGAGGGTGGTCCAGGACTAGAGAGTCTCTCTCTTGTTATGTTTGTAGGGCCTAGGCCTGTCTTACCTGACCAGATCGGTAGATTCGATTTTGGAGGGTTGAGTTAGGTTCTAGGCGTCCTCTTCGTGACGTCCTTATAGGAGCCATCCTAGCCTACCTGACCAGATCTGTACCGATTTCGGAGGGTTGGGCTGGGATCTTAGCTGGGTGCGGTTTTCTCCCCCCCCACTCCCCCCCCCCACCCCCCCCCTTTTCGTCAGTACTTCCAGTAATTCCTCATACAAATTATTTTATGAATTGGTCTTTGTTTAGGTGGTTTTAAAAAAAAAAAGCCCCCTGGGCCATTGCCGCCCGCTTTAGGATGTCAGTTGGCCTACCGTCTTCTGCGCCCTTTAGTGGTAGGCTAGTTAACGGCTTCTCAAGAAGTGGTTTTCACTGATCGGTTGCTGTGGCCATGCGATCACGACTCGTCCACTCTCCTCCAACACACGCCCCCCCCCGTCCCGGACTCATTCCGGCGCTGCTTTGTTAGCTCGCTGCCCAAGTAATCCTACTGATGAACGACAGCTAGAGCATAGAGCTCGGTCCTGGGGTTTAGTCGGAGGAGATTGGGGGATTTGTAGCTTATGTAATCTCTGTTGGTATGTCTCCGGGCCTGTGTGTTTTCTGGAGAGGTGTGGTCTACCATCACACCCGCCAGGAGGCTATATGCCGGAATTTACGTACCGCTGTTCCGCCACTCTGTTTTCCGTACTTCTCTAGTGTTATCGCTGCTTTCCCACTCCAGTGGGGGCGGAACTAGGCTTAGAGCTGCGTTTCTAATTGACTTGGAACTGCTACTCTTCTCCGGTGCAATCAGACTCAGGCTTAGGTTTTACCTATTTTCCCTGTTCTGCTCGTATCAGGCCAACCTATTGTGATAACGAGATTATGGATTCCGGAGTAGGCGGAGACATTCAGAGCTTAGTATTAAGAAAATTTATTATGTAGCTTCTGTTGGTATGTCTCCGGGCCTGTGTTTATTCCGGCGAAGTGTTGTCTACCATCACATGCGCCAGGATGCATACACCAGAGTTCTACGTACCGTTGTTCCCGCCGCTCTGTTTTCCGTCTTCTATGTTATCGCTGCTGCCCACTCCAGTGGGGGCGGAACTGGGCTCAGAGAATGCGCCTCCATTGGTTAGGTAGTGCTAACTCTACTCAGTGCATTAGACTCAGGCTTAGGTTTTGCCTTGTTTCCCTGTTCTGCTCATATCAGGCCCTCTCCGCCGATTATAGCTTTGGCGATACCCAAAGTATGGATTCCAGAGCAGGCGGAGACATCCAGAGCTTTATTAATAACAAGTAAGTTGAAGATTATACTTCTGCAAATAATTACCTTTAGCTGGTTAAGTAACTAGTTTAAGTGTACTCATACCACCGGAATTATTATTTGACAATACTCATATATCTTTCCAACTTACAGATGGTTCGATGCCAGAAGGTGGGATGCCCAGGCGTCCTGTACAAACAGTATGGGCATGAGGTCTGCTGGTCTCATGCCAGCTGCGCCATCCACCTGGAGGGACGCGCGGTCTGGCACCCTGAAGCCTGCACAATGTGTTACGACCTTGTTAGGAACGTAACACATGAGTCAGTAGGTAGCATACTCGCCTCATTGTTACTCTGAATTCTATGTTACACATATCGGTTGGAAAAGTCCCCGACACTGGGGAACCTGATTTGATTATCTTTTACGGGTTAATCTGACGCTCAAGACCTCCTCGGTGTCGACCCTTAAGGCCTGGGTAGGGGGGTTTGGAAGGAACATGGGAGCCGGCCAACCCTACGTGCCGTCGGAGGAGATGTGCGCCCTCCTCTACCCGAACGCCAAGGTTTCGGCAGCAGTACCGGCGGAAGTAGTGGCTCTCATCATAGAGCAAATCCGCCAGGAGACCCAAGCCCCGCTGGAGGACCAAGAGGGCTTGTGCGATGTCATGACAGAGGAGGTGGCAGCCATCAGCCTGCACCGGGAGCCTATGGCCATCGAGGAACAGAAGGAAGGTAGGGAGGTAAGTGAGGCAGGTAGTCGTGGGGCTAACGTTCTCTCCTTTAGCCCAACTCCTTCTTCTTCTTCTTCTTCTTTTCAGGGCTTCCCTGGGAAGTCCACAACCCTTGGGAATAGGTCGGGCTCGGTAATCCCCAAGGTGAAAACCTTGAAGACGAAGTCTCTGCCGAAGGCGGGTAGACCAGCCAAGCCTTCCCCGGCAGACTCCGCCAGGTCGTCATGGGCCCCCAAGCCTTCGACTTCCTCGGGCAAAGCTACTCCCCCACCCAAGGGGTCGAGAGCTAAGTCTTCTAAAGCCAGACCGGCAGAGTCTGGCTTCGACCATGAGGCTTTCGCCACTCTTCTCATGCAGAAGATGAGCGAAGTAGTGGACTCGAGACTTCAATCAATGTCCACTCAACTCGCCTCAGGGCTAGACACATCCGGACAGTCCATCATGTCTCTGACCCAGAGATTACAAGCCCAGGAGGAATTGGTGACCGGATTTCTCCAGTCCAGAAACACACCGCAGACCTTTGCGGTGCCGGAAACATCCAAGCTTCTGCCATTCGAGAATAGCAACCCATGGCGGTTGGCTCTACATGCTCTGTTTTCAGAGGGCAAGCTTACAACTGAAGGTTGCAGAACCCAACCCGTGGAAGACTATGAGTTCTTCCCGCCGGGCCTACAATTCCCCTTCCCGGGCTACGCTAGACTAGCCGAGGAAGCGTTGGTCAGGTTAGACAAGGTCCCGAAAGAGACAATTATCTACCCTAGGGATCAGGCTCAGTCGGCATGGGTTCGCACCCTTACGGAATGGGAGTGCATCAACACCAAGTTGACGCCCCACAAAGGTTGCTATACCATGTTTGTAAGCGCCGGATGACGTCCCGACTCCTTGTACATCAAAGATTGCAGAATTGACACTGCAAGCCGGAATGGACAAATCCATGCCTCAGCTAAAAGAGACGGAGGCTACCTCTTTGCTCTTTCCCGGAGACCTGGAGTGTTGGGCTGGCGCTCCGGCAACGTTCACGGTGGGCAAACTCGACCCGGAGTGTGCCTCCACACAATTCAGTGAACGTTTGCCACAATTCCGGACTCTGTGATTAAGGCGGAATTCGAAGCAAGATGCAGGCTGAGCAGGTCAATTAACTCAGTCACCACTGCAGAGTTGACGGCTACTGACTTTGCAGATGAGCCTCTATTCCGGGTCCTGACGAAGTCGCTGCTGCAGGCTTTTCAATCAGACCTGTATGATTTTATAGTGGCTAGACGAACCTGCAGGAAGCATGTCTTTGCTAGTGCCTCCATCAGGCATGAGCCAAACAAGCTCATAAAGGCGTCGATCTGGGATACCAACCTCTTTCCTGAGGACGTGGTTGACAGCGTCCTCAGTGAGGCAGCTAGAGCTAACCAGAACCTTCGTGTCCGCTGGGGACTTCCCTTCAAAAGGAAGTTCGAGACCCCCGAACCACAATCCAAAAGTAGGAAGAGGCCTAGGAAGTATCAGCCTCTCCAGACCTCTCAGTCTCAAGCAGTGGTACAGGTAGTTCCTGTCTCCCAGATGAGCAAGCCTTCAACATCTAAGGCACAGCCACAACAGCAGTTTGTTCTGCTGCAGAGTCAACCGACTCAACAGCCTTCGAGTTCAACTGCCCTTGTAACTTCCCCAGCTTTCAACGCCTCCTTTGAAACACAAGGGGCGTTTCGAGGCTTTAATAGACACGCAAGGGGTAGCAGAGCCAGAGGTGCTTTCCGGCAGAGACAGAGGTTTCAGAGGAGGCAGAAGAAGTAAGACCTCAACCAGTCAATGAGTCTCTGCAGGTGGGCGGGAGACTGCGCCTCTCCCGGGATCATTGGACCTTCAGTACGTGGGCCCACAGTATTGTATCGAAAGGTCTGGGGTGGAAATGGAAGAAAGGGCCTCCTCCACCAGTCAGTTTTCATCAGATTCCAACGACAGACCTTCTAGACTATGCCAAAGACCTTCTTCAAAAGAAGGCAATAAAGAAAGTCAGTCACCTGAAATTTCAAGGACGTTTGTTCAGTGTACCGAAGAAGGACTCTGACAAACGAAGAGTGATTCTGGACTTGTCCCGTCTCAACTCATAAATTCAATGCAAGAAACTTCTCTCCATACCTAGGCTTCCAACTAGGAAAACAAGCTTACTCGTTCAGAGTCATGCCGTTCGGGCTCAACATAGCGCCCAGAATATTCACCAAACTAGGAGAGACAGTAGTACAGGAACTAAGAGCTCAGGGGGTAATGTTGGTAGCTTACCTAGGCGACTGCTCGTCTGGGCAACCAGCGACGAGGATGTTCGAAAGGCAACAGCCAAAGTAATAAAATTCCTAGACTACCTGGGTTTCCAGATCAACAAGGAAAAGTCTCGTCTCACTCCGGCGTCTCGCTTTCAATGGTTGGGAATTCAATGGGACCTAACCACACACAAACTATCTCTTCCACCAAAGAAGTGCAGAGAGATAGTGAAAGCTACGAGACAATTCCTCAAGAACAAACGGGCTTCTTGTCGTACCCAAGAGAGAATCTTAGGTTCACTTCAGTTTGCTTCAATAACAGAAGTTCTGTTGGAAGCCAGACTGAAGGATATCAATCGGGTTTGGCAGAAAAGAGCCAACAACAAGTTCAGAGCAAATCTCCCTGATTCCGCCAATATTAAGGAAAAGACTCCGCCCATGGACAGAAGTCCAGAGTCTTTCCAAATCAGTGCCACTACAATTTCCCCCGCCGTCTCTGATAGTCCACACGGACTCCTCTCTGAGCGGATGGGGGGGCTACTCTCAATACAAGAAGGTTCAAGGAACTTGGTCGACAACATTCCACCAGTTCACCACATCAAACGTACTATTTTTAAACTCGAAGCAATGGCCCATTTCTTTTCTGGACCTTGAAACGACTAGCTCCGGCCAGGAACATTTCCCCCCATATCCGACTAGTCCCCCCCCCCCAACTCGACAGCGCAGTGATAGTTCATTGCATAAACAGAGGAGGGCTCCAAGTCGAGCCAAATAAATCATGTGATGATTGCAATATTTTCGTTGGCAATGAAACATCATTGGCACCTGTCAGCTACTCACCTGGCAGGAGTATGGAATGTCACTGCAGACTCACTATCCAGAACAACTCCGCTGGAGTCGGAGTGGTCCTTGGACACAAAATCATTCCATTGGATTTGCCAACAAATCCTGTGCCTTCAGGTAGACCTGTTCGCTACGGATCCAATCACAAATGGATGGAGCCAGATACAGAGAGAACAAAGATCCCCTCCATGAAAGCCTACAACACCAAGAAAAATTAAGTGGAGAAAACAAAAAAAAGTGAGGTCAATGACATAATGGGCATAATACACACACCAGTATCACAGAAAACAAAATAACTTGGTATATGCAGGGAGCAAGATTAGTAGCAGAACTGATGGGGATTCGAACACCAACACCACCGCACAACCAACCCAACAGAAACCAAAACAGCAAACCTCCTTGGAAAAGGCGCCTGGAAAGCAAATCATGGTGATGAGATCTGACTTGAGTAAACTGAAAGAGATGGCGGAAAAAAAGGCTAAGAAGCAAGAAAACAAGGGAGGAACTCAACGGAAATACAAAGTACAAGAGAGAGACTGGGGAACAACACATAGAAGATGTAAAACAGAGGCTTAAAGGCCAAAGCACATAAGATCCAACGGTACATGAACAGGAATAAGGGATACCAACAGAACAAACTATTCGGAACCAACCAGAAAAGACTATACAGCCAACTAAGAGGGGGAAGACAACCACCCAGAAATTCCTGAAGCCGAACCAAGTAAGAGACTCTGGGAAACATATGGAGCAACCATCCAGTATCACACAACAAACATGCAACATGGCTCCAGGAAGTCAAGGAAGAAGAAACAGGGAGAATAAAACAAAGATTCACAGACAATCACGACAGACACCAGTCAGACACCAACTAAAGAAAATGCCAAACTGGAAAGCCCCAGGTCCCGATGAAGTCCATGGATACTGGCTCAAAAACTTCAAGGCCCCTACACCACGAATAGCAGAACTACTCCAGCATTGTATCTCAAATCACCATGCACCGAAATGGATGACCACAGGAAGGAACATCCTTAGTACAAAAAGGACAGAGTAAGGAAATATAGCCAGTAACTACAGGCCTATCACCTGCCTACCAATAATGTGGAAGTTACTAACAGGTATCATCATTGAAAGGCTATACAATTACCTAGAGGAGACAAACACCATCCCCCACCAACAGAAAGGCTGCAGAATGGAAGTGTATTGGGGAACAAAGACCAGCTCCTGATAGACAAAATGGTAATGAAGAACAGTAGGAGAAGGAAAACCAACCATAGCATGGCATGGATAGACTATAAGAAAGCCTTCGACATGATACCACACACATGCTAATGGAATGCCCTGAAAATATATGGGCAGAGGAAAACACCATCAGCTTCCCCCCTCAAAAATACAATGCGCACTGAATACAATACTTACAAGCTCTGGAATAAGACTAGCAGAGGTTAACTATCAGAGAGGGATCTTCCAGGGCGACTCTGTCCCCACTACTCTTCGTAGTAGCCATGATTCCCATGACAAAAAGTACTACAGAAGATGGATGCCGGGTACCAACTCAAGAAAAGAGGCAACAGAATCAACCATCTGATGTTCATGGATGACATCAAGCTGTATGGTAGAGCATCAAGGAAATAGATACCCTAATCCGAACTGTAAGGATTGTATCTGGGGCATCAGGATGGAGATTTGGGAATAGAAAATGCCCCTTAGTCAACATACAAAAAGGCAAAGTAACGAGAACTGAAGGGATAAAGCTACCAGATGGGAGCAACATCAAACACACAGATGAGACAGGATACAAATACCTGGGAATAATGGAAGGAGGGGATATAAAACACCAAGAGTATGAAGGACGATCAGGGAAAGAATTATGCAGAGACTCAAGGCAATACTCAAGTCAAAACTCAATGGAGGAAATATGATAAAAAAAAAGCCATCACTAAAACATGGGCAGTGCCAGTAATCAGATACAGCGCAGGAATAGTGGAATGGACGAAGGCAGAACTCCGCAGCATAGATCAGAAAACCAGGAAACATATGACAATACACAAAGCACTACACCCAAGAGCAAATACGGACAGACTATACATAACAACGAAAGGAAGGAGGGAGAGGACTACTAAGTATAGAGGACTGCGTCAAATCAACACCGAGAACAGAGCACTGGGGCAATATCTGAAAACCAGTGAAGACGAGTGGGCTAAGAGTGCATGGGAAGAAGAACTAATAAAAGTAGACGAAGACCCAGAAAATATAACAGAGACAGGAGAATGACAGACAGAACAGGAGGACTGGCACAACAAACCAATGCACGGACAATACATGAGACAGACTAAAGAACTAGCCAGCGATGACACATGGCAATGGCTACAGGGGAGAGCTAAAGAAGGAAACTGAAGGAATGATAACAGCGGCACAAATCAGGCCCTAAGAACCAGATATGTTCAAAGAACGATAGATGGAAATAACATCTCTCCCATATATAGGAGTGCAATAAGAACAAAAATGAGACATAAACCACATAGCAAGCGAATGCCCGGCACTTGCACAGAACCAGTACAAAAAGAGGCATGATCAGTGGCAAAAGCCCTCCACTGGAGCCTGTGCAAGAAACATCAGCTACCTTGCAGTAATAAGTGGTACGAGCACCAACCTGAGGGAGTGATAGAAAACGATCACGTAAAGATCCTCTGGGACTATATCATCAGGACGGATAGGGTGATACGTGCAAAACAGACCAGACGTGACGTTGATTGACAAAGTCAAGAAGAAAGTATCACTCAATTGATGTCACAATACATGGGACACCAGAGTTGAAGAGAGAGAGGGAAAAAATGGATAAGTATCAAGATCTGAAAATAGAAATAAGAAGGATATGGATAGCCAGTGGAAATCGTACCCATAATCATAGGAGCACTAGGCACGATCCCAAGATCCCTGAAAGGAATCTAGAAAAAAACTAGAGGCCTGAAGTAGCTCCGGGCCTCATGCAGAAGTGTGATCCTAGAAACGGCACACATAGTAAGAAAAGTGATGGACCTCTCCTAAGGAGGCAGGATGCAACCCGGAACCCCACACTATAAATACCACCCAGTCGAATTGGAGGGCTATGAAATGACCATTCCATTTCACTTGTATGGATAACTCCTCTCTCTTACTGATAAGAGGAATTTTATGGTAGATGCATATGTTTATTAATATTATCAAATAATAATAATAATAATAATAATAATAATAATAATAATAACTAATTTCAGATGAAAATTCTTCCCTTCGTCGTTTCTGTATCAGTTTCCCTACCTTCTGATAACTCCAGTGAGGCTCGGAGCTGGGAAGCTGTCAAACATGTCAGTACGGTGCCATACAATGGTCAACGAATTCAATGGTTTTTATGCAATCTCTCTCTCTCTCTCTCTCTCTCTCGTCTCTCTCTACTCTTTCTCTCTCATCTCTCTCTCTCCCCCCCTCTCTCCTCCCTCCCCCCCTCTCTCTTTTTCTGAGATGAGATGAATATTTTTATGGTACAAAAAATGTATATAATAAGTTCATTAAGGATTTTGAACGTAAGGAAAAATCTATTTCTGGGCGATTGGCTCGTGTCGCCAGCGATCATCCTTTATTTCATTATTTCTAGGGTAAATGTACTAAAAAAAAACACATCCCCAGGGGAAAAAAAAAAAAAAACCAAAATAAATAAAAATAAAGAAAAAGGTCAGTACAACTGACTCGCTCACCCTCCAACGAGGGTGTCGGTATGAACACTATGGCGAGTGAGACCACTACCACGAGCCGAATACCAAATAGAAATCTCCCCACTACAAAAATCCCCACAAGAGGAGAGCCGACCCACAGAGTGGGCAGCAACTACTACTACTCCATCCCATGCTGCGACTGCTGCGCCTCTGGTGGCCATCCTGAAGTTAGCAGACAATCTTGAGCGATGGGAAGGGTATGGGTGGGATTTCGCTGGCGACACAGCCAATCGCCCAGAAATAGATTTTTCCTTACGTCAAAATCCCTTTTCTGGGCTCAGCTCGTGTCGCTGCGCGAAATAGTACCAGAGAAATAGCACAAGATTGTAAATAAACATGTAACAAAACAAAAAAGAGGTCTCAAATAAAAGATAAAATAAAATAAAAGAATATAATTGTTAATAAAGATACATATACACAATGATACAAAAATAGAAATATTGCTTAAATTAAACTTAATGCTAATAATATTTCTTAACTTAAGCAATTTACATATATACAGGGCTTACATGCATATATGTTCCGAAATAGTATCTGTGTATTGACAGTATCAAGAACTCTAGAGCAATTAAGACAATAAGTTGAGCAGAACAAACTTCAATAACAATAATATATAAAGGAATGTATATAACTTAATATACAAAACCCGTAACCATTACAATTAAGATGTATCCCCTAGCATAAAAATAAGGGGATCACATCTAAGAGATCAAAATATACAATCGATTGTGAGTGTCCCTAGCAAAAAAATAAGGGACACCCACCATATCATCATAAAGCAGCTAAGACACAAGGTAACCGTAGATTGAACAAGGCAGGAATAGACGAACCGTTGGGTGAGACAGGTAGAAAGGAGGACTGGATCTTCTACTAAAGATTAGGCCGAGTCGGGGAACTATGTTACCCGCCGCCACTGCTGAAAATTTCAGAGCTTCCAAGACTTTAAGTAATTGACGTTTAAATACTGTCGTCGATTTCCATCCAGTATATTTTTTCAACTCATCGAAGTTCATATGTTGGAAATAGTTAATTGAGGTGGCTACTGCCCTGACATCATGTGCTTTTGGAAAAGAGTCAGGATTGGGCTTGTTTAATAAAGTACAGATCTGCTGCCTGATGCCTTTAATAGATAAGAAAGTACCACCTTTTTCTCTCTTAAAGAGAGGACCCGATGAGGATGAAGGAGGTCCTAGACAGAAAGGCTCGTAAGGTCGATACTGGGCAAAGAGATATATCTTGTGGAAGGGGTACTACCTTCCATGGTTCCCACCTCATCAAAGGATCTTCATTCTTTGCTATAAAACTACGTTCCGGAGAAAGTAGCACTTCCCCTGTGGGAAGAAATTGAATGATGATACCGGGTCTCTGGATAAAGCCGACAGTTTCTGAATTCTAGCTCCCGAGGCCAAGCTTAATAAAAATAGAGTTTTTCTTAAGAGCATTATAAATGAGCATGTGTCATTATCAGTTTCTGAAGCCAGCTTTAGAACATCATTTAAGAACCATGACACTGACGTAGGCCTTACAGAAGGTCTAAGTCTAGCAAGCCTTGGAATAGACGTGAAGTAGAGTCTGTCAAGTCTATGTTGAAACCAAATTGAAACAAAAATCTTTTTCAAGGCTGACTTGTTTGTTGTAATGGTGCTAGCTGCTAAGCCTTTTTCAAATAAGACTGAAAAGGATATAGCTGAATTGATTGTCATGATTCTAATAATCTGAATCCTCAGGAAGGTTGCTAACTTTTTGACAGCAGCATCATACTGTCTCAAAGTTGAATCTCTTTTCTTATCGGATTCCAAGAAGAGATGTTTTGAGGGTCAATATTCGCATCTTCTTTTCGCTGCAAACTTCATGAAATCCATAAAGTTAGGGTTTTTAGAATCCTGAGGAAGCGAACACAGTCTTCGTTTGTACTGAACTGGAGAGCCTGGGACTGGGAATCCGAAGAGGGCGAAGAAAAAAACCCCAGTTCCAGAGAATTAGAGGGTACCAATTGCTCTTCGGCCAGTCTGGGGCTACTAGAGCCACTTGACCCTGAATGTCCTGAGAGTTGTTCAGTACCTTTCATGAGAAGATTCACTGGAGGAAAGACATAAATCTCTCCCCCCCCGTTGTTCCAGTCTAGGGCGGGGCGTCCGTGGCATAGGCCAGAGGGTCCAGGTTGGGGGCCACATAACATGGGAGTTTGTGGTTCGCTTGGGATGCGAAGAGATCCACTTGTAGGCCTGGAACTCTCTGAAAAGCCATTGGAACGAACTGTTGTCCAGTGACCATTCCGACTCTAGAGGTACTGATCGGGATAGAGCATCTGCTATGACGTTTCTCACTCCAGCTATATGGGTGGAGGAGAGGTGCCAACTGAACTTGTCCGGCAAGGGAGAAGATGGCTACCATGACATGATTTAGATGACGTGATTTGGAGCCTCCCCTGTTTATACAATGTACTACCACTGCGCTGTCCAAGACTAGACTTTAACGTGGGAGTACTTTGACGGACGTAACCTTTTTAGAGTCAAGAACACTGCCATTGCTTCCAGTACGTTTTTTATATGGACTGACGGAACTGAGGTGACCAAGTTCCCTGAACGTTTCTTGAACTGGGAATATCCTCCCCAAACCGCTTAATGAAGCGTCCGTGTGGGATGGTAATCCCCGGAGGAGGAAACTGAAGGGGCACTGATATCGATAAGTTCTTGATTTCGCCACGGGCGAAGTCGATTCCGTAGAATCTGAGGGACTGAGGATAACTTGTCTGGACCTGACATTTGCTCTGTGAGCGCCAGATTCTGGTTAGGTCTTTCAGTTTGGCTTTCATCAAGATGTTTGTCACTGATGCAAACTGGAGTGAACCAGGATCCTTTCCTGAGTTCTTCTTGACGCAAGTTTGTGACTCAGAAATTGCTTTACTGACTTCGCTATTTCCTTCCTCTTGGCTGATGGAATCGACAGAGTATGGGAGGATAGATTCCATTGGATGCCCAGCCACTGAAAGTTTGACTCTGGAGTGAGTATTGACTTGGTCCTGTTTATCTTGAAGCCTAGATATCCAGGAACTGAATCACTTTCAGTGTTGCTACGTGGCATTCCTCGACTGTTGGAGCCCAGATCAACCAATCGTCGAGATACGCTACTACCATAACCCATTTGCGATCTTAGTTGTTGAACTACTACTTCCGCCAATCTTCGTGACACCCTGGTGGTGCTACGTTGAGCCCGAAAGGAACTACCTTGAAGGAGAATGTCTGGTCTCCTATTTTGAACGCCCAGATACGGACGGAAGTGTCTTGCAATAGGGATATGATAGTAAGCGTCTGTAAGATCGATAGAGGTGGTGACGGCCCCACGGGGAAGTAAGGTCCGTACCTGCGAGATCGTGAGCATCTTGAACTTGTCGCAGCGAATGGCTAAGTTTAAGCGGGACAAGTCTAAGATTACCCTTCTTTTTTGTGATCCTTTCTTTGGCACGCTGAATAAGCGTCCTTGAAATTTTAACCTGTGACTCTCGCTATAGCTCCTTTCTGAAGGAGGTCCTCCGCATACTCCGTCAATTCTTTGGATGGAAAGTTTTTTGGGGGCGGAAAGGTCTTGGATGGGGGCGGGTCCGCTATCCAGCTCCAACCCAGACCTTTTGATACAATGCTCTGCGCCCCACTTGCTGAACAAAAAAGTTCCACCGGTGGCGGAAGTGAAACAGCCTCCCTCCTACCTGAACATCCTCATGGCTTTGATAGCCTCCTCTCGGCCTCCCCTGAAAATGCTTCCCTCTCCTGTTGAAGGGCCCTCCCGATCCTCTCCCACGAAAGGATCGTTTACCTCTGCCCCCCTTACCCGAGCGGTCATACTTCTGGGAAGCCTGACCCTCGAAGACTTGATTGTAGGCTGGAGAGAGGGCGTAAGAGGTGGAGGGTTGAGGCTGGGGGGAATAACATATATTGGCTGCGACTGAGCCTTGGAGGTAGAAGGTTGAGCTGCTTGCACCAACTGAACAGCTGGAACCTGCTGTGTAAAGCGTGGCTGCTTCTTCTGGTAGGGCTGGAAACGTCTGGGTTCCTTTGAGCCTTACCCTTGATCACTTGATCTTGACGTCTCTTGGCCGTAAGACCCCACGATCTTTAAGGCTTTGGTTTAATCTCGTAGCCTCTGCCTGGACCTCCTTCACCATCGCCTCTGGGAAGAGGTCTGCTCCCCAGATGCTCGATGTGAGCAACTTATTCGGCTCATGCCGAATTGTTGCTTCTTGTAGGACATGTTTCCTACAATTCGTCCTAGCCGTGGCGAACTCAAAACATATCAGACTGTACCGTTTGAGTCAGAGACTTGGTGAGAAGCTTAAAGAGTGGCTCCGAACCATAGGAAATGGTAGCCACCTCGGTCATGGCCATGGGTATTAATAGACCTGGCTAACCGCGATTTGGAATCGAATTCCGCCTGAATAGTCTATCCGGAAGCCTAGGTAGCTTCTCACCAACTGCTCCATAGCACAGTCTGGTTTGAGTTGCCCGCTGAAAAGGTGTTTGGGCAAATCTTCCCACAACTCACCGGCTGATGGGGAGTAGGAGACGTAGGGTCCGCTTCCTTCAGCTGAGGCATCGAATCCCCCTTCTGGGCTGCTGGAATGGTGGTTGTAGCGATCTTTGTCAAGAAAGGGAGCGGGGTACTCTCTTCCATTGTAAAGATCGTAAACGGACTCTTAAACGATTGAATCTTGGTATTGGAACATCCATGTCCCTCTAGACACCTGAGCCATTCTCTCTGAGCCTGGTCTCGTGAATAGAGGATGTCTCTTTTGGTACCTTATCGTACCCGAGTCATAGCCGAGGCGGTGAGTCTGGCATAGCCGATGAAGGGAGGCTGACGGTCTTCCGGTAGAACTCGAAGTCTTCAATCCTCCGAGTTCCACATTCCGGGATAGAGATAAGCCCGTCTTGGAACGGGGGCGTATGATGCTACTCTCCAAGGATTGTTCATTGAGAACGGAGGTAGAGAGTCATACGGGGGTAATTGGCCTCCCCCTGTGCTGGAAAGTTGGGGAAGAAGCTAGTGGAGCTTGGCTCAGTCCGGCTATAATGTTGTCCTGAGAGTTTGATCCTATCAGACAACCGGGAGATCATTTGTTCCATACTGGATTTCAGAGAACCAACCAGATCGCCCACTGTTGCAAAAAGGCCAGCGTTGGAATCCAAAAGCCGGAGCTGCTGCGGAGGTGGAAGGGTGGCTCTGAACCGGAACCAAGGGCAGTGGAACTGTCGACTCCGCTGGAGTGTGTGATCTCTCCCTGGAGGATCTACTCTTAGAGGATTTAGAGCCGGACCCAGAAGCTTTAGACCTATCTGCTCCGGGATTTCTAGCCGGAGACTTACGAGAAGAGGATGACGCCGACGCCGTCTTTTTAGATGACGACGACGTCTTGGTCAAGGTTTTAACAGCTTGACCTTTGACCTTGTGTCTAACGCAAGCGTCAGGAGAAGTATATATTCAGCACCCGTAAAGCCTTGGAAAGGTGGAGAGGTTGCGGGGTAGGGGAAGATCCAGTAGCACCCCAGGGTATCCCTTGGGCGTCCAACGTACCTACCTCGACCAACAGGTCGTCTACACCTACCATAGGTTAAATATTAATATCCAATGTTGCGACTACCGAGGAGATATCCTGGCCTTGATCTGTTAACGAGGCAGCCAAGCTGTTGCTGGATGAAGGCGATAGTCGGGGCAGCCTCTGCTGGGTCGACGTAGCCTGTTGACTTTCCTCCGGGGAAGATTTTTTTTTTTTTTTTTTCAGTACCGCCCCAACTTGCTTTTCAAGAATGTAGGGCATACCCTTGGCGGCGTTCTCCAAAACCGCCGACCCAGGCCCGCAGGGTTGCCAGTGCGGTATCCTTCACAGCCGGAGCCTGAAAGAGAGGGTATTGATTAGATTTTAAGATTAAACTTAAAACTAAAACAAAATTAAAAGCTTAACTTAAAATTATAGGGGCTGCAAACCCCATGAATTTTTTATCTTAAGTTTGGAGGATTGAATTTTAGAAAACTTAAGAATTATAACCAAATGGGGACTGGCTAACGGAGTTGGAATACTTACCCCGTCTAAAAGCTGGCTCACCAGATCATAACAAATGGTGCACGTCGTCTCGTGATACCAGACCTGGATGTCCCCGTGCGGAGTCGCGCATGGAGCATGGGACCGGCAAACTTCGTGTCCACATGGGTCTTGAAGTGTGGCGGCGCATCCCGGATGCTCACAGTGGTGGTCTGTAAGTGAAAAGACACATGATTATCTTAAAGGTAGTCACTACAGGCTAAAGGATAGAAGAACTCCGTTGCATGCCGGAGCTCGGAAAAATTTGGGCATAACCCCTCCCTTACCACCGTGAATAGGCTATAACCGGAGAGATCCGGTGAGACAGGTGAGGGATGGGGGGGATGGTTTCAGGTGTTAGCTTAAGGTAAACTTACTAGTTTAACATAACGATCTTAAACCTATAAAATACGAACGTACCGGACTAAATCCAGTGCGTGGCGGAGTGTCGTGACTCAGCGAGCCGGAGTGGTTAGTAGAGACCAAAACTGTGTATCCCGGTCCACCCTGTTTGGGTGGACTAGCACCTTTCCGCTGGATGCTGGGGCTCCGGTGGCAAAGGAGCCCAGTAAGGTGGGAAATGCGAGAGGACAAACAGACTCGGGCTAGCAACGGAGCGACGGAGTAGTCGGCGGAGGGGGGAAAGGCCCGTCCCCCCACCTTACCATCCGGCCGGACCGAGAAGCTGGAGAGGTCGAGTCCAGTCTGGGTCTGTCCCGTCCCTCTACTCCCTCCGCCTGGGGGGAGAGGGAGGCAGGCTCGGGTATGCGGAGCGAGCATGGGTAGACCAACCCACCCCCCTGACTATATGGAAGAGCGGGAGGGGGGAAGAAGACTGGACAGGCGTCTGGCTGCTCCGTGATCACGTAGTGACCCACGGGGCGGTAACTAACACAAAAAACAATGAGACACTAAGGCCTAGAAAAAACCACGGCTGAACAGAGAGATGTCTATCGGGAAGCAACCCGAACTGAGGAGCGGTTAGCATATGGGCCCTAGGGGCCCTAACCTAGGCTAAATGAAGCCAGACGGCCTACACTAACCTAAATACAATATAATATAAAATGAATAAAACATGAAAGAAGAAAACAAAATAGTAGGAGAAAAAAATCCAGGAGTGTACGACTAACCCGAAGGAAAGTCTACCACTCAAGCTAGCCGCCGCCGATACTAAGAGCCGTGGCTAGGGTCTGGATAGAAGGAGCCTACATAAGGTAAGAAGGCATGCATGCATGACAAAAAACCGTGTAGACTGTACCCTAAAACAAAACGGATGATTAAAATAGAGCGTATTAAAGTAAGGGAATGTTCTGGGTATGGGAGACCAAGAACGAACCCCCCACGACAGCAGAACAATGCTGCCATGCTTTCCGACCTAGAGTTCGTATTTATACCTAGAAAAAACGGCAAATACGGGCTCAGGGCCGAAAAAAAAAACCAATTAGCAATAATACTGAGTACTTAACTTAGCTGCTGCGATTGGCTGCACGCTCCATGGTAAATAAATCCAAGAAAAGGGCACAAAAAACACAGAGCAAAAAAGAAAAAAAGGCACGTGTATACCTGTGCGCTAACTGAAAAGGATGGCCACCAGAGGCGCAGCAGTCGGCAGCATGGGATGGAGTAGTAGTAGTTGCTGCACCCAACTCTGTGGGTCGGCTCTCCTCTTGTGGGGATTTTGTAGTGGGAGATTTTCTATTGGTATTCGGCTCGTGGTTAGTGGTCTCACTCGCCATAGTGTTCATACCGACACCCTCTTGGAGGGTGAGCGAGTCAGTTGTACTGACCTTTTTTCTTTGATTTATTTATTCTCTGGTATGTGTTAGTACATTTACCCTAGAAATAATTGATTAAAGGATATTTCGCGCAGCGACACGAAGCTATCCCAGAAATTAATATTTTGTTCCAATAATAATACTATATGTACTATAATAATAATATTATAACTGTAATTACAAAATTCATATGTGAGTATCTTAAATACAATAATCTTTCCATTTCACTCTTTTAAATACTGTAAAGACAACTCTCTCTCTCTCTCTCTCTCTCTCTCTCTCCTCTCTCTCTCTCTCTCTCTCTCCACAAGATACGTATGTCATAGTGGTAACTCACTCTCTCTCTCTCTTGGCTGCAAGTGTTAGAAGTACGTATGTATGTACGTACTACCTATATACCTTTAATGGTACTAATGTTTATGATTACTTTGAAATTATATTAATACAATCTCTAAGATTAATACATTATTATGATGATAATTTTTAAGGTAAATTTGATGTAGGATGTTACATAAGGTATACAATTGGTATTTCTATTTCTTCCTTCTTTTATCTCTCTCTCTCTCTCTCTCTCTCTCTCTCTCTCTCTCTCTCAGCAAAAGAATTGATATACAGACAAGCATAATTCCAGCTTCCTCTCTTTCTCTCTTCTCTGGAAAAGATATGTATTTATCATAAGGAGTTATTTTCTCTCTCTCTCTCTCTCTCTCTCTCTCTCTCTCTCTCTCTCTCTCTCTCTCTCTCTCTCTCTCTCTGTGTTACTGGCAGTTTATATATTTCTAATGGTAAAATGTTTAAGATGACTGGGAAATGATATTAATAATACCAATTCAATGGTATATTTGATGTAGGATGATACTTTAAATATACATTTGGTATTTGAACTTTCAAGATAGGCAAATATAGGCATTTTTAGAAGGGAGTTCTAACTATTCGCGGGTTTGAGCTATTTGTGGGGGTGCCTGGTACCCTTCCCCGCGAATACGGAGGGAACACTGTATATAATATATATATATATATATATATATATATATATATATATATATATATATATATATATGTATACACACATACACAATCCTGAATTATCCAATATTCAGAATCATTCCCAGATTTGTGGTGCCTGCTTGTACATAAATGATTTCAAGGTTATCGGATCTGCCCGTAAAACGAGGAGTTGATGGTGTTGGAGTCACTTATCGTAAAAGCTATTGTACCAACTCTAAACACCCAATCATTGTCCACACAACTGTTTACAACATAACTGCCTGTTTGTTTACTCTCCAAATTGGCCTTAGTCATCTTTCGTATGTTTATTTTCTCTCTGCCTTTTTAGCCACTTTTTAACTCTTACCTTTGTAGGTGTTCCTTTCAAGTTCTTCTTTAAATTTTTCTACTTGTAAATGTCAAAAATTTTTTGTTTTCTTAGATTTTTTAAGTGAGTGAGTGATGTTTTAGTATTCATAGTATGTAATTTTCCAGCCTTGAGGATACATAATGTGATGTGAAACGTTGGCATAATAAACGATACTTGTGAAAGACATGCCTTTAGCCCTCTTCAACCTGGATATATATACAGTCTGGTCCCAAATTACATGTGTTCGAATTGTGCGATTCCCCTTTTATGGAGTCGCTAGTTCTCAAAAAAGATTTTCTGTATTTGTGAGCCGTTCAAAGTCTGTGAATCATGCGCCGCAAAACGTATAAAATCTATTGCCTTTTCAAGTATTGGGGGGGGGGTTGCTGGTATCTAAGAGAAGGGTTGGGGGTAATGCTTGGAGAAAAAACTATTATTACTCCATGGTGGAATGCAAGAGAAAGATTTCCTGCTCAGCCATTAGCTAAGATGGAAGGCTCTAGCCTCACGCTTTTGTGACGTCATAGCGCAGTGTGTATGAATGATTGGTATCATCACCATCGTCATACGTATTATTCAGATACTTTAGCAACATTATTGCCATGAGCTGCTCAAACAAATTTGACTACATTGTGTATTGGTAGGTGGCATGGTTAGCCCTGACCCATAGGCGCTACAGTGGCAAACCACAGGTCTTCCTAACAGACGGGTATGCTAACTATTGCTGAGGAAGATTGACAATAGTACTGCAACTATATGCAGCATACTTAGGTAAGTCATCGCAGAATTTAACTCCAAAAACATAAGTTCACATTTAGTTTCTTGTTCTTTGCTACCAAACATTAAGGTATTTGGAATAAAGAATGGGGCCTTGAAACTTGTGGCTTGACTTAAGACCAGAAATGTTTTTGGGTTGTTGGGATTAAAATTTTAAAGCTTTTTGTCATGTGTCAATTTCTTTGTAAAGCTCCCTGAAGATGAGACAGTGACTACACTATCAAATATTAGGTTTTGATGCTCAAAAACCTATTTTTGGTAGTTGCTGTCAAGTCCTCAAAACACTCCCACTTCCCTGACAATAATGCATGGGATTTGAGTAAGGGATCATCCTGCATTGACCAACAGAAAGTAATGGCATCTTGGTCTGTTTCTGGTCATATGTAAACAATATGACGGTGCATGTGCACATAGCCACTTCTTCTTCTTGCGGTTTATTTTTGACATAGGTAAGCTGGGTTGAGTATTCGCTGAGGATGAGAGAAAGTACCCTCTTATCCTGAGTCCCTTATACTCCATCATGTTTTATAATATTTATCATTATAACACAATACCTGGACACAAGACCATCTAAAAGAGAATTCTTTGACACCAGTCTGGTCACCATGGAGTCCTCATTAGACCATGGAAAGGGTAACTCCTTAAGGACTAAACAGCAACTACCAAAAATAGGTTTTTCCTACGTCAAAACCTGATTGGTTTTTCCTACGTCAAAACCTGATTTTTATCACAATCACCATGCCAAATTTCCATTTGGTTCAGTCTCAGTGCAACAGGGTATCTACTATGTAAATTAATGGGTTTTATAAAATGTGTGTGTATAGGTATGCAAGGTTAACCTTAGATTTTGGGGTAACTTACTATAGCTGAAGCTCATCACTACATTTATTGCCATTTTGGAGAAAAACAGTCCCCTTGGCACTTTTACTACAATTAAAAGAAGTGTTACTGCAAATTCTAAAGTACAAACCAATCCTCTTGAATTTTACACAAATTACCTGAATGTGAATAATTCCCCCATATCTAGTCTGTTCAACAATTCAGCCTTGCTCCGAGGGAAGGATAGACGATAACGCTGTGTTTCAAAGGCTGGAACAATCCATGCCTATTGGAGAGGAAAATATTGTAAACTTTACAATAAGATATTCACAAATGTATATTCCACATAACTTTGAATTCTTGAAGACCTACAAAAAGTGGGCCCATTTTCATAATCTTAAAGTTAGTAATAAATTTGCAACTAATATTCACAATAAAAGAACAATTTCATTTGTGAGATACAGTACTACTAAGAATCTGAGCATTACATCATCTAATATGACTGTTGGTATAGTACATTCACAATTGACAGTTGTTTGGAAGGAAGTAATTTCATACTTAACTACTAAATCACTTAGTGGTTTATCACCCTTTGCCTATAGGGGAACTCATTAATAAACATAATCTTGATAAAACACTTTCAGTTGCTAAATTAATTTGAGAAGGAATTAAATTTTTTTTACCAAAACTGAGAATGCTGTAATTACATACTATCCTATTATATTTAAAGGCTGATTCTCATCTTCAGATAGTTTACTTACTTTCATAATGGGTGTATGACCTGGATACTATCATGGTGATATAGCTAAACATGTAAATATATTTGTTTTAAAGAACAGGTTTACATTTATTTACTGTCCTCATATAAAATGTTTTGAAAAAAGTATAATAATTTCTAGACCTGCTTTTTCTTTAGGAGGTGATTTTTTTAATATTAATGTAGACGCAACACATTTTGGCTGTTGCACTTTTGCTGCAATGAGATGATGTGATTACCATACTGTATGAGCTAGTGAAGGTCTTAAACCACAGCCTTATTCAATTTCCAGGTTTACATGTTTTCAAAGCAGCTTGTATACTTTACCTCCTAATTCCTCTGCTATGTAAACCAAGATGTCTACATATCTTTAAAATATTTTGATTTGTAATGATTGCAATTTTCTCCTGTCCTTGTCTTAATCTTTACTTAAAGTTTTATTACATATATACGTACTACACTACCCTGCTACATTGTACAGTACATATACTCTTACCTTTTTACTATCGTCTGGATGTAAATTTTGGAGGGTTTTCCTTAAATACACATAAAGGCCAAACATAGGCAGGAAGTCTATATCAGTAAGGAAGACATAAGGTGTGTTTACGTGCTGCAAACCAACATTTCGTAGGAAATTTACTGGGTAGAAATTCTGAAAAATAAGGTATTAATTACACAATGTAACCAAATTAACTTTACAATCACTTTGGATAATTAGGTGCAAATTTATTCCTACTTTACCCAATGAGGTACATCATTTCCTTTTAAAAACAATTTGCTTCTTAAAATCTAAGGGAATCATTCAAAAATCAACAAATGTACTTGTATTTATTACCATATTTAATAGCATAAGAGATCCCACTTTTCAAAAACCCAAGGGTTTACAGTGGACCCCCGGTATTCGCATTCTCCGGATTCGCGGACTCACACATTCCCGAACTCACACATTCGCGGATTTCTCTCGGGAACATTTCTCCGCATTATTTGCAGAAAATTCACACATTCGCTGTATTTTTCTGAGAAACATCCACAAATTCCTGGTTTTTTTTATCAATTTCATCATAAAATGCACTTTTTGTGATAAAACTATTTTTAAAAACCGAGTATGAACATTTTGAGTGGGTTTTACTTGACTTTTAACTAACAAAATAGGCTGTTTTTATCGTTTTTATTGGGATTCCAACTATTCGTGGGTTCTAACTATTCACGAGGGGGTCTGGTACGCATCCCCATGAATACGGGGGGACCACTGTACAGCAGTCCCTGGTTATTGGTGGACTCTGTTGATGGCGATCCGGTTTTATGGTGCTTGTCTAGCACCATAAAATTGACGATTTATGGCACCATAAGGTGCCAAGGTCTGGTTATCTTATAGAGTTATGGCACCATAACATACCTAACAGAGGCACCATTAACCAGATATTAGTGCCAAAAATCGCAGTTTCAGTTAATGGCAGTTCTCGCTTATCAGCACCCCGCCAAGAAAGGAACCCCAGCTGATAACTGGTGAACTGCCTATCAGGCAGTCCCTGGTATGGCGGACTCGGTTATTGCCAATCCAGTTTTATGGCACTTGTCTAGCGCCATAAAATCGGTGATTTATGGCAACATAACGGGCCAAGTTTCAGTTATCATCATCAAAATGTACCGATAATAGTTATGGCACTATAAGATACCTAACAGAGGTGCCATTGACTGGTTATCGGCACCATTAACTGATTCTTGGGGCCATAAATAGTCGAGTTTTGGTTAATGGGTGTTCACTTATCAGCAACCCTCCAAGAACAGAACCCCTGCCGATAACTGGGGATTGCCTGTAAAGTCATACATAAAGTAAGACTTAATTAATTCTATGTAATAAAATCTAAAATAAGAAGCTACTATCCCAGCAAAAATGTCCCCAATGGTGGTGGTTCTTAGGTTTTTATAATTTCATGAAGTACAATTACAATAATACAACAAAAATAAAATTATATAAAAGGGGAAACTTTAAAGAAATTTTTTTCAGGGAGAAAATTTGAGTTGACCATTACTTTTTTTTTTATTTTTTGATGATGATCTACTTACTGACATGTAAATTATAACATGCATATGATGATTTACAATATTGACAAACAAAGTACAATACAGACACTCCTCACTTGATTAATGACAGTGCTGACTTTAAACCAGTTCTAACTAATCAGTATTGTACATATAAATTGTAAATTCTGTGAGCAATTGTATGAACTGTCTGTTTACCCCTACTCTCTTCCTTGTGTTGTACTCAGTAGCGCCCGCAGAAATTTTATGAAGGGGGTGGGGTTTCCATATCACCCAGTCTCTCTCTCTACCCAAATTGACGAAGACCCAGTCCCACCAAGGAAAACTGTACCACCAAACTACAGGTTTAAATACTGCTTTATTTTTAAATATTATTACAAATGAAGCAACATTAATTTTTCAATCAAGAAAATACCAAGATTATTAGTGAATGATTAAAAAATCAAAATGGCATATGAATTAGTAGATCTTTCTTTTGAAATTTTATAAATCCAGTAGTGCCTTTGATTAATCTTAGATTATCGTGAAAAACATATTTAACAACGTACAATATAAAGTCAAGTCACCTCTTGACCTTTCTAGAAAATATACGGGTAACAGAAATTATTTCCTGATGATTTTCTGATAGGCCACGTTGAATATATAATTTGGCAAGCCCATTAGGTCGATCTTGCCCCATTGTTGCTCTTCTACAACTCTTTACGAGATTAAGGGTAGAAAAGCTCCTCTCGGCAGATGCAGATGAATCAGGCAAAAGATTTTTATAATAAAATTATGTTTTATTCAGCTGTAGGATTCCTACGCATGGCAGACTAACTTTCAAATTTCTTGGTGGCGTCACCATCATTAGTGTAGGTAACCAGTTACCACCCACTTCTGGTAAACTCGGCCATCAGCTCCAACTATGGGGAGGAGGGAGGGCTCGAATCAAATAATTGCTTGGTGAGTATGAATAAAACAATTTCATGATAAAAATATTGTTATTCAGTCTTACCAGGTGATTATTCAGTTAATTCCAAATTGAAAGGTGGAGGGTAATGGAGATAACACATTCTGAGATAAATAAATCATCAGGAGGGTTACAGCATGAAAGCATAGACTATTATGCTTGTCATACCTTACCTTGTAAGCGAGCTGCTGCAGGAGAGTCCTGCCGCTGGTTGGCACTCTGCTTACTTAGTAGAGAGAGTGGTAGTTAGACCGTGCATCTCCTCTACAAGAGGAGAGTTCCTTGTAGTCGTGGGCTAACCGCTGACTTAGCAAGGAAACAACAAAATACAAGTGGCCTTGCCCTAGGCGAGAACCAGATATGCAAACAAAACAATATATAGTCACCTACACCAAAAAACCTTGAAAACCATAACCAATATCCTCAGTGCCCAGTTGATTGGAGGGTATTCCAGGTACTAAGTACCTCCAGACTTTCCAAAGACTCAACAACCTTGATGCAAGGCAAAAATTTAGAGGGCAGACAACTCCCTCTGTGAAGCTTTTCCTAATACCCTGCCAGCAATGGATAAAGGACCAAGAGTACTACAGTTCTCGAAAACTGTCTCTATCTCTTCCAAGTAGTGAGTCGCGCAACACTGACTTAGACCTCCAGAACGTTGATTGTAGAATCATAGATAACAACAGGTTATTGTGGAACAATAACGAGGTAGCGACAGCTCTTACTTCGTACACTTTAACCTTCAACAGCGTGAGAGACTCATCCTTAACTTTGGAGTGTGCCTCGGTGATTAACAACTTGAGAAAGAAGGACATGGCATTCTTTGACATGGGATGAGAAGGATTCTTCACCGAACACCATAAACATTGTGAATGGCCTCTCAAATTCTCTGTTCTTTGCAGATAACAACTTAACGCCTTCACTGGACATAGGAGTCTCTCTTCTTCTTCTGGTCCGAGAATATCTGTAATATTCTAAATGATGAACGAGCGAGACCAAGGATCTGACGGAAACTCGTTCTTTGCCAAAAAGTTAAGGGCCCAGGAACAAACTGCATTCCCTTACGCGAAACCTACTCTTTTGTCTACAGTGTGAATTTTGCTGACAAGTTTCACTGAAGCCAGAGCAAAAAGAGAAAAAAGTCTTCTTTGTTAACCCTTAAACGCCGAAGCGGTATTTTAAAAATCGTCTCCCGTATGCCGGCGGCGTTCGCGTGTGAACGCCGAAGCGGAAAATATGTGCTTTTAAAAAATCACAGCACGCTTAGTTTTCAAGATTAAGAGTTCATTTTTGGCTCCTATTTTTTGTCAATGCCTGAAGTTTAGTATGCAACCATCAGAAATGAAAAAATATCATTATCATATATAAATATTGGGATATATGACAGCGCAAAAAAAAATTTCATATATAATTGTATATAAATCGCCCTGTGAGCAAAACGGTTAAAGTTAAAGAGTTAATTTTTTTTGCTGTATTGTACACTAAATTGCAATCATTTTGGTATATAACACATTGTAAAACGATCAAGGCAACACAGAGAAAATATTATCACAATATGATGCATGAATTCTTAACGCGCGGACGTAAAAAAAAGCTGTTCAAAAATTCACCATAAATTGAAATATTGTGCTAGAGACTTCCCGTTTGTTGCAAAATGAAGGTAATTGATTGAATATTACTAGACTGTAAGTGTTGTAGCTTACAATTGCTGTTTTTGACCATTTCGGTTGAGTTAAAGTTGACCGAAGGACGAATTTTTTCTATTTATCGTTATTTATATGAAAATATTTCAAAACTGATAAAAGCTACAACCATAGGTTGTTTTTTTTTGTATTCTACATGAAATTGTGCACATTTTCATATATAAAAATTTATGTAACAGCTAATTTAAAATGGTGCAAACATTACGATAATCGGATGAAAAAATTTATGATTTTTTCGGAAGAGTTACCACGCCGACGTAAGGAAAAAGTTTATTTCATAAATTCACCATAAATCAAAATATTGTGCTAGAGACTTCCCATTTTTTGCAAAATAAAGGTAAATGACCGAATATTACTAGAATGTAATAGTTTTAGCTTAAAATTGTGTTTTTCGATCATTTTGGTAGAGTCAAAGTTGACCAAAGTTGAAATTTTGGCACTTATCGTTATTCATATGAAAATATTTTAAAACTGATAAAAGCTACAACCTTGTGTTGTTTTTGGTTGTATTCTACATGAAATTGCACACATTTTCATATATAAAACTTTATGTAGCGGCTAATTTAAAATGGTGCAAACATTACGACAATCGGACGAAAAAATTTCTGATTTTTTTCGGAAGTTACCACGCAGACATATGGAAAATGTTTTTTTTCCATAAATTCACCATAAATCAAAATATTGTGCTAGAGACTTCCAATTTGTTGCAAAATAAAGGTAAATGGTTGAATATTACTAGAATGTAAGAGTTTTAGCTTACTATTGCGTTTTTTGACCATTTCGGTTGAGTCAAAGTTAACTAAAGGTTGATATTTGGCACTTATCGTTATTTATATGAAAATATTTCAAAACTGATAAAAGCTACAACCATGGGTTGTTTTTAGTTGTATTTTACATGAAATTGTGCACATTTCCATATATAAAACTTTATGTAACGGCTAATTTAAAATGGTGCAAACATTACGACAATCGGACAAAGAAATTTATGATTTTTTCGGAAGAGTTACCGCGCGGATGTAAGGAAAAAGTTTTTTCATAAATTCACCATAAATTGAAATATTGTGCTAGACTTCCAATTTGTTGCAAAATGAAGGTAAATAATTTAATATTACTAGAATATAAGAGTTTTAGCTTACAATTGTGTTTTTCGACCATTTCGGTAGAGTCAAAGTTGACCGAAGGTTGAAATTTTGGCACTTATCATTATTTATATGAAAATATTTCAAAACTGATAAAAGCTACAACCATGTGTTGTTTTTTGTTGTATTCTACATGAAATTGTGCACATTTTCATATATAATACTCCATGTAACGGCTAATATAAAATGGTGCAAAAATTATGTCAAAGTGACAAAATAATTTCTGAGATGTGTCGCCGATACTTTTTAGTGCGAGAAGAAAGAAATTCGCGCTTGCGCGCCTGGGTAACGATTGTAAACAAAACAACGCCTTGATCCGTGAGCTCCCAGCATCCCCCAAGGTGCATGATTCAAAAGTTTTTGCCTAGGAGGCCTATAACTATTTTTCCTCGAATTTAAAAAAAAATTTATATGAAAATCGACGTACCATACATCCAATCGGCACCCAACAGACAATTTATATCGACGCTTAATACGTCCAATCGGCGTTAAAGGGTTAAGTTCTTCAGGGAAGACGAACGAATTGGTTCTAAAGGAGGTCCGGAAATAAATTTCAGGACTACATCGAGGTTCCATGCCACTAAGTCCCTTGGAGCTTTCGATGACTCAGAAGACCGTATGAGGTCTGTCAGATTGTTATTCACTGAAAGCTCCAGTCCCCTATGCTTGAACATTAAACTGAGCAAAGCCCGATATCCTTTAATCGTGGGAGGGGATAACTTCTTTGACGACCTCAGGAAGAGAAGGAAATCAGCAATCTGACTTACAGTGGTCTCAGAGGAAGAGACTTTAGCTTGTTTACACCACCTTCTGAAGACATTCCACTTTGACCAGTACAGGTTGTTAGAGAAATTGCATCTGCATCTTGCAATCGCTTCTGAAACTCTCCATGAAAAGCCTTTCGCTCTGACGAGACTCCCGACAGTCTGAATCCTGTCAGCTGCAGTGCAGACAACCCTTGATGGAAATGGTGGAAGTGTGGTTGCCTGAGAAGCGACTTCTCTTAAGGAAGTAGCCTTGGAAAATCCACCAACATGCGCAGAAGGTCCAGAAACCACTTTTCCCTCAGCCAAAATGGAGCTTCGAACGTCAGGCGAGCATCTGGCTGGGGCTTTACCTTGTTGATGGCCTCCCTGATCATCCCTAAGGGGGGAAAACGCGTAAGCGTCTAGTCCCGACCAATTCAGCAGTATCGCGTCTACTGCCCAAACTAGAAGATCTGGAATGGGGTAGCAGAACAGCTGAATATGTTGTTTTTGGACGTCGCAAACAAGTCGATAGACGGTCTTCCCCAAACCTTCCATAGATCCAGGCGTTTAACTTTCATGTCTAACAGCCACTCCGACGACAGAACTTGCCTCTCTCAGTTGAGTTTGTCCGCCACAATGTTCATCTTTCTCTGCACAAAACGAGGAATGAGACAGATCCGATGTTCTTCCGCTCAGAGTAGTTCTCGTGCCTTCGAGAACAAGGTGAACGAGGGAGTCCCCCCCTGCTTCTGAATGTAAAACAGGGCTGTGGAGTTGTTGGCATAAACAGCCACGACCCGACCTTCTACTAGATGAACGAATTCCTGAAGGCCAAGGAACACAACCAGGAGTTCTGTGACGTTGATGTGAAGGGCTTTCTGAGACTGTCCAAACTCCCGACACCTTGCGATCCATAAGAAGAGCTCCCCAACCTGCGTTCGAAGCGTCTGAATAGAACTGTAGGCAGGGGTTCACTGGGAGGAGGAGACATGCCTTCCTGAAGCTTTTCTCTCGAATTCCACCAAACGAGGTCGCTCTTATATCCTTCGTAATCGGGAACACTGTGGAATCCAGTTGAGACTTTCTGCACCAGTTCACTTTGAGAAAAAACTGGAGGGTCCTCGAGTGCAACCTCCCTAGTGTAACAAATTTCTCTACCGAGGAAAGAGTACCCAGCAGGCTCACCCACTGCACTGCTGAGTACGATGAACTGTTCAGGAACGTTTGTACTGTATGCAGACACGACTCCATTCTTTTAGGGGACAGAAAAGCCTGAAAAGTATGAGTCCAGAGTCATCCCCCCAAATAGAAAATTCTTTGAGAAGATATGACTTGGGACTTCGACATATTTATGACTATACCCAATTTCTACAGCAGGCAGAGTTCTCTCTAGGTCCTTCAAACACTGCTTCTCTGATGGAGCTCAAGAGTAGCCAGTTGTCCAAATACAACGATATATTTATCCCTATCAGATGTAGCCACTGTGCCAGGGGACTTAGAACTCTGGTGAAAACTTGAGGTGCTGTCAATAGGCTGAAGCACAGAGCCCGAAACTCAAAGACCTTTTCCTGAAAGATGAAACGGAGATACTTCCTTGAATCCTGATGTATTGGAACATGGAAGTAGGCATCCTGCATGTCGAGGGATAACATCCAGTCCCCCTGACAAAGAGCAGTCAGCACTGAACTCTTAAGTCTCCATTTTGAATTTCGTTTTCAGAACGTAACAATTCTGTACACTTACATCCAACACGGGCCTGCAGCCCCTTGATGCTTTGGGGACCACAAATAGCCTGTTGTAAAAACCCATCAATGAGTCGTTGACCTCCTCGATTGCACTCTTGGAATCAAGGATCTTACGTCTTCCTCGAGTGCCAAAAACTTCTTCGACCCTACGGAGTAAGACATCAATATGATCGGGACCTTGGACAGAGGAGGTCTTTCCATGAAAGGGATGGCGTAACCCAGGCATAGGACTTCAATGACCCAGGCTTCTGCACCTCTGATCTTCCATTCCTCCCAATACTGGTGTAGCCTGGCACCTATGGGTGTGCAAAGGACAAGAACATCATTTGCTTTCGGTCCATGAGTGATTTCATGGAGGCACCAAACTCCATCATGGTATTAGCCAAATATTCGAATTTCCTCTCGAACCTTGATTCGAGGCTGGCAATGGTGTCAGAAAAGGCAACATGGGAAGCTGGTACAGGAGTTGGAAGTAAAGGGGTAGGAGGACTGAGAATGGGAGAAAGATTACCATGAATAGGAGAAGAAACAGGAGTAGAGATCTCTGCCAACACAGGGGGAGATGGAAGAGCTACACTAGTCTTACTATCTGCTCTAATGGCTGCTTTCCTCTTCCTATCTTGCAAAACCTTCTTATGTGAACTGAAACGTTTCCATTGATCATCATCCCAATCCTGACATATGGAACATATTAGTTCCTTAGAACACTCTTGACTCTTATATTTCGTACACTTTAAGTGAGGATCGTAAATTTCTTTGACTAGCCTATTTTTGCAGCCCTCTACACAAAACCTCACTTTCAATGAACTTGAATCAGACATATTCAAGCAAAAACAAGGCAGCAAAGTTGACAAAATGAGCAGATAAGCTAAGCTAATTCTGAAATAACCACACCAAAAAACTTGTACGTCACCAATATCCAGGAAAAGTAAAAAACCCTCCAAAAGACAACGAAGAAAGTCCAGAGAGCTACCGATGTTACTCAGGAGCTGGCAGAAATCCAATTGAAGAGGTGTGACGACATCATACCTGTTTACCAGAAGTGGGCGGTATAGTTACCTACACTAACGATGGTGGTGCCACCGATAAATTTGAAAGTTAGTCTGCTATGCGTAGGAATCCTACAGCTGAATAATTGCTTGGTAAGACTGAATAAAAGATGCATATATGTATTTGTGACAGCCCTCCAGTTACTGGATAATTTTCAGACCACCTTTCTAAAATCTCGCACCACCAACATGAGAGAGTCCTTTTCAGCTGCATTCCAACTTCCTCTCAAAAAGTTCGTGTTCAACTTTACATTCCTCAGCATCAGTTATATGGTCAAGTAAAGGATTTTGACGTAGGAAAAAACACCGGGGTAGAAGAGCCAGAGAACCGTCTGTCGTGGGGAGGTAAAACGAGGAGGGAAGAAATCAGATCCCGTGTACTCCGGGGAGCGCCGGCGCAACCGGAGAGGGGGAAGGCCAAACCCCCAAACCCCAACCACACCGGAGCACCCCCGAGCGCAAGGGAGAACGAGGTCTCCCCCAGTCTAATAGCCTGTCCAGGCTCCCCTACTCCCTTGGCGTGGGGAGAGAGGGAGCCGTGCCCGGGTGGAGCTATAGGCAGGGAGCGAGCAAGGACAGATCCCCCTTCCCTTCTACTCCATGCCGAGAGAAGAAGTGGGGGGGAAAGAGCGACTGGGGACGGGCGTCCAGTGGTACCGCAATCGAGAGTGGACCAAGGTACGATAACACAACACAACCGACCTAGTCGGTATAAAATGCAATGGTCTCATGCAACCAAACTGACCAGAATGGTGCAACAAAACTGTAAGAACAGAGTCTTCGGGATAAAAATAAAGAGTGAAAGAGAAATGAAGTCCAGGAGTGAACGACTGAATCCGAAGAAAAAGTCTACCACTCAGAGCTAGCCTAAGCTGATAAGGAGAGCAATGGCCAGGGTCTGGACAAAGGAAAACACTCAGATGCATGAACTAATTCCCCTAACTGATGTAAATAGTAGAATCAACATTGTATGTAATTAAAAGGGACTAGAGAAACACATGAATAAAATGAAAGGAAAGGTTCCAAGGTATGGGAGACCTCGAAACCTAACCGAACACGAGGCGAGACAAGGCCGCCATGCGCCAGACCGGGAACCTGTATTCGCACCTAAAAAACGGTAAAAACAAGTTCCTGGCTGGAAAAAACTAAATCCAAACCTTTTCAGGGCACTTAACTTAGCTGCTGCAATAGCTGCGCGTTCCATCTCTAAGAAATATGGGATAAATCCACGAAAAACACAGAGTAAAACAAAACACGTGTGTCTGCTAGTCCGCTAACTGAAAGGATGGCCACCAGAGGCGCGGCAGTCGGCGTGGCGTGGGGTGTAGTGGTAGTAGTTGCCGCCTCGACCTGTGGGTCGGCTCTCTCAGTTGGGGATTTTGGTGTGGGAGAATTCTAAATGGCAAGAAGTTCGTGGTAGTGGTCTCACTCGCCCCAGTTACCATACCGACACCCTTCTTTTATTTTGGGTGAGCGAGTCAGTTATACTTACATCTTCTTGAATTTATTTTTTCTCTGGTATTTGTTAGCACATTTACCTTAGAAATAATGAACTAAAGGATTATTTTACGCAGCAACACGAACTGAGCCCAGAAATATAATTTTTATACATATTCAGTGTAGAAAACAAGTCCTGGAATGTGGTGCAACTGAAATAACATGGCATCAATGAGCACAATGACCTAGCAACGCTGTGATAATTGGCAAACCTATCATGAAATTGAGCAATGATGAAATCCAAAAGTGGCAAAAAACATTGGTTCTCTTATAATATTCCTCTCCACTACTATATGGGAGGTTAGACCTGTACTGCTGACTGATAGTTACTCTGGGCATTTTAACTTCAATATTGAAGGAACTTGAAATTTCTGTGGCAGACTTGAAACATTTTTGGAAGCTCGTATTTCAGTAACATTCTGCTCTGTAACTTTGATCTGGGTTGAATTTCTAGTCAACTGCAAAGACTCTCTCTCTCTCTCTCTCTCTCTCTCTCTCTCTCTCTCTCTCTCTCTCTCTCTCTCTCTCTCTCTCATACACATATAAATTTTGCTTACAGAATCTGAAATTTACATGTACAATAATGACTGGGTGGAGCTATGTGATTGGAAGTTGGCACTGTCACTAATCAAGTAGGTTGTTAAGTGAGGAATAACTATTGTACTTTGTCAATATAGTACATCATATACATGTATTAATTAGAATTTGTCAGTAAAGTAGATCATCATAAAAAAATTTTATAAGTAATGGTCAACTCTTATTTTTCTCCCTGCAAGAGTTTTTCTCAAGTTTCCCTTTTTTTATATAATTTTATTTTTTGTTGTATTATCAAAATTTTATATCATAAAATCAGAATTCTAAGGACCAACATTCTACTACCCTACCTGTGTGTCTATAGATTAAGCTGACATTACACCTACAGCCACTGGAATTTCAATCCTTCACCTCACCTCACACCCCTCTGGCCTTTGCTCTGATGGATAACCCCAGTGGTGACAATAAATTTGAGTGCTTAAGTTTGTAAACACAATACAAAATTGTTAAAGATAATACATTATTTAAAAGCTTCTGAGTTCAAATACGATTTATAGTAAGTCAACTTACTTTGTTTTTGTTATATAAAGTTGATGTGTAAGCCTAGCCTTCTGCTTGTGTACACAAGGCCAAATGCATTGTGTTAAGGTAAACTATGCACTGGCTGTGTTCTCCCCCCACCCCCCTCTCTCTTGTTTGATGGTTTAGTATTTAATTGACAGTGTTGGACTTAAGGGTATCGGCGGGGTCGGGGGTTAATTTTGAGTGATTGTGTTCAAACTTGCACAGGTGTTACCTCTAGTTTGACTAAAGATGCACACAAAATTTCAGGTGAATTAGATAAAAAAAATGTTTTTTTTTTTTTTAACAAATATTTTTCTTTTAAACATAGCATTTTTTATTTGTTTTTTAAAGTATATCTCCTTCCTTATTTATCATTCAATTTAAAGAAAAAAGTAATGGCAGAAAGTTTAATACCTATCAAATAAAACGGCAAACTCAGAAATCTAATATGTGATGTGTGCTATTTAAAAAAATATATTTAAAAAAATTCAATAAAAATACCATAAAATTATGTATTAGATACATAATGGTAAAAAAAAATTTATGGGGGAGAAAAAAGAAAATTAAATTTCCCGATGTGTTCTCTCACTATCTTTATTCCAATTGCTTTTTAGGTTATTAAAATCTATTCATAAATAAGGGAGTTTTTCGAATTTGAATGCAGAAAATGTATGTTTTGAGAAAAACGCAGTTATAGTTTGGGAAGAGTTGTCATCTCTATCCGGAAAACATATTGTACGGTATACGAAACAAAATGCAATGAAAAGAAACTCAAAATACTTAAAGAATGAATGCAAAATGAAATAGTAAAACCACCCCTAACCAGGCCTTTAATTCTCCACTTGGATGTGGCCTTTAAACCATTTAAAAAGCTTTGTATCGATATTATCTTACGTGTGGCAACGGCCGGGACCAAGATGTATGGAAATATGACGATAACTCATTTGAGCCAAAATCGCCAAAATCACAGGCCGCTGATACCCTTAATATAGTTAAATACTAGATATATTTTTTGGTCTGTCTGCATATATATATGGACTGCATTAAGAACTTGCCCTTCTCTCTATTTCTATCAAAAATCTTGTCTGAGAGAGAGAGAGAGAGAGGGTGCCAAAATAACACACAGTAAGTGTACTATTGCAGTGTGTATTACAGAATTAAGAGCACTTCTGTACAAATATTTTAAAATATGCTAAAAATGTTCACTGTACATATGGGACATTAAAACAATATTTAAGCTGGTTAACAAGAAGCCATTACCAGCACTATGGCTGAAATATTAGTGATGGGCAGCACCTTGCCTATCAACAATTTGCTTAACAACCTAGTCAAAGGAATGGAACTCTGTCATTAAGCGAGGAGTATCAAGTGTAAACACTAAGAAGAAACATTAAAATTATCAGGACTTACCCCTTCCTTATAAACAACATGATATGCAACATTCTTCCTGTTTGCAATAATTTCTGAGCTTTGTGCATATGACAGGAACTGTTGTGCTTCAGCATCTGATATATACAAAGTCAAGCTCACTGGACCTGCAAGAAAGTTAATAAAGATGTGATTCATAACACAAACTCAAAAAATGTGAAATTGATATCTTTCTCAAATTCACTTTAGTAGTCAATAAAAATTGCACAGTGACACTGATTTATAAAAGAGTTGTTCTGAATAACATTTCATATTAATTATTTTCATAAGATCAACAGGCAAAGGTGCCTACACTCTATAACTTGATAAAGCACAAAACAAAAGGATTTTTTATGCATTATTTTACATTCAATAATAATACCATGACATTATTTTCTTCCTGTCAAGCAAAATTTGGCTGTAGTGACAAGCCATTTTTTTTTACCCCCTCTTAACATGATGTCTATCCTTCAAACAATGGAATGCATCAAGAAGGTATGTACGTACTAGCAATGAAGGTTCCTGTATAAAGTTTTAGGGTGATCTAAGTTAAGTTAAATTAAACCTAGTTTAGGTGGAGAAAATAAAGTATGTTTAGGGGTAAAACCCATCTGTTATAATTTACTAATTACAAAACACTGTTGACCTAAATGTTGTAGTGAATCCATGCCCTTACTGTAGCAACGGTATTATGTAGTAGTGTGTGTGGATTAAACATGAAACAAAGTACAAAAATTATGATTATGAGATTTTTAAATATGAAATTTTCAAGAACACAGCATTACTAAAAAAAATTTTATGTAGATACATCTAATTGTTGGAATTCCTTCATTAATGGATGTACACAATAAATGAATTGTAACGAAAGGCTGTCTTCAAGCTTCCCCAAGTTTATGGTCAAACAGCAGTTAAATGAAAAGAAAATACTCATGTGGGCACAAAGATAAAGATCTGCCTTACTATACAGACTGTATATCTTTGAAAACTACCTTCCTATATAAGGCTTATGTTTAAAAGAAACTAATCCAAAGGAGGAACATTTTAGCTATTATTAAAAACTTTACTTGAGATACTTTAATTAATAATTCATTTGTATGACAAAAAAGCAAACATTTCAGCACCATCTGGTGGGAAACAGATGACTACAGAGACAGTTATAGTGGGTTAGCCAAGCATATACTCCGTGGTAGTGGTTTCACTTGCCCCAGAAACCATACCGACGCCTTTTAATAAAGGTGAGCGAGCCAGAATATTCTGGCATTTCCAATTTAGCAGTTCTCTGGTATTATAACAATATTTTACCTTAGAAATAGTGCTAAAGGAACCTATTTCACTGAGCGACACGGGCCCTTTGCCCAGAAATATATATATTTTTTAAATACCGATTGCACCAAAAGGCACAAAGTTAAAACTAAGTTTAACATTATGTAGGATTCATTCCAAATAGTTCTATGTATACTATTAGCTTATTCTAGTCTAGGTATCAAGATTAGGAAATGACAAATTCTTTAACCAATCTGCATTTTTCACAGCTAACAAACCTCAGGTCTTCAACAATAGGATAATCTTCTAGCATCAGCTGGAAACCGGTGAAAAACAATCAAAGACTGTAAAACAAGGAATCTGTGGCACCTGGCAACTCATGCTTATATGAGGTAGATGTTGGTAACTGACTAGGCTTAGAACCTCGTGACACACCAGTCTTTCTTCCAACGCAGGATATGAGAGGGGCGACTAGAGGTGGGCTGTTAACGTTGAGACCTCAGGTTTGTTAGCAATGAAAAATACAAATTGATTAAAAAACTTGTCATCTGTTCATCGGTCTTAACAATGGGACAGACTTATACTTAAAGAGAGGTACAAGTACCATGAACCGGGTGGGGGTTCAGCCCACCTGACCACCCTTCCAAGAAGATTGAGTTCTAAAAAAGGGATTAAACACAATGAGACATGTCCAGATTAATTGCTTTCATGGAAGGTAAAAAGAACTGTCTGTTTAAGCAACAAACCACATAGGCCACAGGGATTTGTTACCATTCCTCTCTCCCCTTGTTAGAGAGGAGTAAATGCTACTGAGAAGCAGATGTGTTTATTGTATAGGAACATACCAAATAATTGCAACCGGTATGGTTGCCACGCTCACCTGTATCAGACCAGTTCCAGCGTATGATGTATCATGTCTTCAACCCGCCAGCAGGAAGAAGAAAGGAAAAAAACAGAAAGGATGAGACCAGCCATCTCCCTCATTCTCTCTCCCACACAATCACCTTAGGTAAGATGCAAACTGTCCAAGGACCTGTGGGAATGTCCTTCAGGAAAGGAAATGAATGTGTTCTGCTGAAGCCAGGAACCAGCATTCAAAACCCTATGAACAGACAAGTTCTTCTTAATTGTCAGAGAGGAACTCATACCTCTGATGACATATGCTCTAGCCTGTACAGACTCTGTGACAGAACTATCCAATGAGAAGTATGCCTGCTTAATCACCTTATGCAGCCGGAATGAAAATATCTTGGAAACTTCCATTCTGGACTGACCGGTGCTAACACAAAGTCTATGACACCTACGCCTTTGGTGGAGAATCCTTTAGATAGCAGGTCAGAGCTCTGACAGGACAAGACTAAAACTCCTACAGATAACTGTCCACCAATTCATTCAGAAGAAGGAAAATGACACAAATTTGCCATCATGAACCGAAGGAATCTGAGCCTTACTTACGAAATCCGGGACAAATTCGAAGGCCAGAGACCTCTCATTCCTGGTGCTTTTACTGTCATAACTCAGGCCGTGAAGCTCAACTGCTCTCTGCAAGGAAGCCAAGGCCAACAGGAAAACTGTCTTTAGAGTCAGATTCACTACTCATGACCAGAGTAAGATCACACATCCCTGGTTGAATAGGACTTCAAAACTCTTGAACAACACCAAGATTTCCCAGGATGAAGAAATTTCCAAGCCTTTCAGGCGCAGGATTAACACGGTGGTGGCCCTGTACAGGTATTCTCCTACTTACGATGGGGTTAGATTCCAAAAAACCCATCGTTTGTTGGAAAAATCATATATCAAATATAGCCTAGTCTACACTAGGATAATCAGTACCATCTTGCATACACATTATACTTTATACATATATGGCATAGTAATTATTAATTTCAGCTAATTCTCTAGGTTCAATGCATACAGTAGGGCCTCGATAATGGCGGGGGATAGGGCCCAGAACCCCCCCGTGATAAGTAAATACCCGTGTTATCCTGGTACCCCCCCTCAAAAATTGCCAAAAACTGCTTACTTTAATAGTTAACCCACCCAAGACCACTATTCCATTGTTTATAACTGCCTACTTAGTTCAAACACCATATATGTCTTCAACTATCACCTTAAACTAGATTCAAGACAAGTTTCAAAGTTATTTTACAACAACAGCCTTAAAAATATATGTACTAGTATATGTACTACTGTACATATGTAGCGTACTAGCCTATGGATTACAGCTAGAAGCCTACATACACATGCTATTACGTACTCACGTGGGCCTCTCTTTTTTTTTTTATAAGGAAAGAGAGGGAGAGAGGTATGAGAAATATGAAAATTATGTAAATCATATGGGTAATCACCAACGTTCCATGTTGATAAAGATGGTGATGATTTTGCAGTGCAATCGGATGAATAATAATGATAATGATACCAGAAGCATGCAGCGAAACATCTCTTCCCTTCTTCACAACACATGTTAATATATTACACGTAATATAACCTAAACGCATCTTTCCCATAAGAGTAAAAGAATCGGGGCTTTTGGATGCCACATAATTTACTCATTTATATGGGTACAATTTAAAGAACGTGGCAAACACAAGTTCAGTAACAACATAAAACATGGGCAGGCCAGTGTTGCCAAATAGGAATGGCAATTTCTTGCTAAATTTTGCTCCATTAAGTGCTAAAAAATTTACATCATACACAACAATGCCACCCAGCCAATTTCAACCGATCGCTCTCTTTTTCAATTCAAACATGTTTCTAACATACACAGTGTACTTGTACATTACGTTACATGATTCTTAATAATTTCAAAACCTATTCTGTTCAGTTCCTGAAAATGGTTTTGCAAGATTTTATTCTTTTTCTTACATGATATATCAAACATAGTAGAATAAAAGAAATATTCAACTTAACATTACAAAGTTTTGATGTCCAAATACGTGTGCTAGATGTATTCGAAAACAAATGCAAGTTTTCCTGCCAGATGCTAGATTGAAAATTTTCTTGCTACTTACCTCAAGAAAATAAAAGCTAGCATTAAAAATGCAAAATTGGTAACACTGGACTCAACAGATCTGTGTTAGTTGTACAAATGATAGTTATTGTATCATTAAAAATATTGAAATAAATGAAGTCACAAAGCCGATTCTATTCATGTTTTTCCTAAACGCGTAGCCTAAAAGGAAAACGTTATTTTGTTTTTTTCATCACTGCCACAAACCCCTGACAATGCAGAGTACATATGATCATTCTAAACTATTATTTACTACCAGAATAACAATGATATTTTGTATTGAAAATGAATGTTACGTATATTCCAAACATTATTACCACCATGACTAGTACTATGACAATTTTGAAAGGTAATCTTGCTGTGAACGCTACCATAATTTGATTTTCATATACGTACGTACACTTTGTCAGCTGGCTGGCTTCGTATAAATAAAAGTTGATTTCACTGATGTGAAATTATTCCACGAATAGCCTTTCCATTATGAAGATATGGATAATATATAAGGTAAAAAATGGTTTTACGTATTTTGTTTATGCTCCGTCGCACAAGTTGAATAATAGTTGTGTATTGAGAATAATGATAATTTTAATAAAACTGTTGTTTTACTGTGTCTAATCATATTGCATGTATTATTACCATATCATAGTATGATATGAACATAGCGATCTACCATTTGCATTCTGGTTTTGTTTACATTCTTAAAATAATCAACTGACGTCGTTTTAACAATATCATCACTGTTTTAGTTGCTGAATGGAACTTAATTCAGAGATATGCCTATAATATATGAGGTGAGAATGGTTTTATTACCTTTATTGTCAGTTAATATCATAATGTGAATCTGTTCCTTTATTGTCAGTTAATATCATAATGTGAAGATGTTCATGCATGTTGGTGGTTATCGCACTGCAACTAGGTTTAGCCTACCAATGAATGTCATACATAAACCTTGAAAAGGCTATTTATTATGAAGATATGCCAATAATATATAAGGTGAGAATAGTTTTATTATCTTTGTTGTCAGTTAATATCATAATTGAGTTGTTTTATTTACGTTGGTGATTATCAAACCGCGGCCAAGGCTTAGCCTACCAATAAACATCTCATATGCAACACGTCTGTCCTGCGATGCTGCGATTCATATCAGCGATATAGCATGAGAAGCTATACGATGATGATGATACCATGGTACGTATATGGTATACGTACATACGAATTCAGTACATAGCCTAGTCTATTTATTGTACAGCAGGCCCCCCTGCATTTGCATTCTCTGGATTCGCGGACTCACAGATTTGCGGATTTCTCTCTGGACCGTATCTACCCATTATTTGTGGGAAATTCACCTATCCGACAAAAATAATCTCTAATTAGTGTATTTTGATGTTATTCTCATGACTAAATACATTTTTATAATACAAAAATTATTTTTCAAATATTAACCCTTAAACGCCGACTGGACGTATTTTACGTCGACATTTTTTGTCTCTTGGGTGCCGACTGGACGTATTTTACATCGACATACAAAAGTTTTTTAAAAATTCGCGGCATACTTTTAGGCCTACCAGCGAAAACTCTTGAATCACGCGCCTTGGGGGATGCTGGGAATTCACGGATCAAGTTGTTGTTTTGTTTACAATCGTTACGCAGGCGCGCAAGAGCGAATTCTTTCTTGCCGCACTAAAAAGTATCTGTGACACATCTCGGAAATTATTTTGTCACTTTGACATAATTTTGTACCAGTTTTAAATTAGCCGTTACATGGAGTATTATATATGAAAAAATGTGCGCATTTTTATGTAGAATACAACAAAAAAAAACTCATGATTGTAGCTTTATCAGTTTGAGATATTTTATATAAATAACGATAAGTGCCAAAATTTCAACCTTCTGGTCAACTTTGACTCTACCGAAATGGTCAAAAAACGCAATTGTAAGCTAAAACTCTTATATTCTAGTAATATTCAATCATTTCCACCTTAATTTTGTAACTAATTGGAAGTCTCTAGCACAATATTTCGATTTATGGTGAATTTCATGAAAAAAACTTTTCCTTACATCCGCGCGGTGGCTAACTCTTCCGAAAAAAATCATACATGCGCATTGTGGTAATGTTTTGCCCCACCATTTTAAAATTAGCCGTTATATAGTTTTCTATATATGGAAATGTGCACAATTTCATGCACAATACAACTAAAAACACCCATGGTTGTAGCTTTTATCAATTTTGAAATATTTCATATAAAAAAATGATAAGTGACAAATTTTCAACCTTCGGTCAACTTTGACTCTACCGAAATGGTCGAAAAACGCAATTGTAAGCTAAAACGCTTATATTCTAGTAATATTCAAGCATTACCTTTATTTTGCAACAAATTGGAAGTCTCTAGCACAATATTTGATTTATGGTGAATTTATGAAAAAAATAACATTTTCTTTATGTCCGCGCGGTAAACTCTTCGAAAAAATCATACGTGCGATTGTGGTAATGTTTGCACCATTTTAAATTAGCCATTACATAAAGTTTTATATATGAAAATGTGCGCAATTTCATGTAGAATACAACAAAAAATAATTGAGGCTGTTTTCTCAATTTTTGGAAATATTTTCTATAAATGATAAATAGAAAAAAAACCACGTTTCGTCAACTTTGTTTTTCCCACCGAAATGGTCAAAAAACAATTTGAACTAAAACTCTTACGTTTAGTATATTCAGTCATTTCTTCATCTTGAAACATTTGAAAGTCTCTAGCACAATATTTAATGGTGAAATTAAAAAAAAAAACTTCCTTCTCCACGCGATTCTCCGCCACAATCTCGAAAGCGTCGTCCCATTCTCCGATATTTCTCGTTTCTATTAAGCATTTCATAGAGTTTTATATATGAAAAGTGCGCAATTTCATGTAAAATAAAACGAAAATACTTAAGGTTGTGTTTTTCTATTTCGCAATAATTGCTATAAAAAAAAAAAAAAAAATATTATATAAAAAAATGACATGTAACTTTAACTCGTCAATAATGGCGAAAACTGCAATTTTAGTAATACTCTTAGCTATATTTATCAATTCATTTGTCTTAATTGAAAGAAACATTGGAAGTCTCTAGGACAATATTTAGATTTATGTGAATTTTGAAAAAAATATTGTTTACGACCACGCGTTACGAATTCATGCATTATTTTGTGATAATATTTTCTCTGTGTTGCTTTGATCGTTTTACAATGTGTTATATACCAAAATGATCGCAATTTAGTGTACATTACAACGAAAAAAGTAACTTGTTACCTTTAAACCGTTTTGCGCACAGCACGATTTGAATACATTATATATGAAATTTCGTTTTTTTTGCGCTATCATATATCGCATATTTATATATATAATGATAATTTTTTTTCATTTCTGATGGTTTGCATACTAACTTCAGCCAATGACAAAAAAAGGAACCAAAAATGAACTCTTAATCTTGAAAACTAAGCGTGCTGTGATTTTTTGAAAAAAATATTTTTTTCCGCTTCCGCGCTCACTCTGAAACACTCGCGGCACACAGGAGACAATTTTTTTTTTTTACCGCTTCGGCGTTTAAGGTAAATACTGATTAATACTGTATTAGTAAGTTTAGTAACATTAAATGATATCTACATAATAAAAATAATAATCCCACCTCTCTCTCTCTCTCTCTCTCTCTCTCTCTCTCTCTCTCTCTCTCTCTCTCGTCTCTCTCTCTCTCTCTTACAGAGATGTATGTTTTTTGTATGATAAATAAAATTATTTACTAACTTTCAAATATTAATATGTAAAGAGCAATCAAATCATTAAAGAAAATACTATAGTGAATTAGTAAGATTTATAGTTTCTAAATTAAAAAAATATGTAAGAACTGTAATTACAAAATTCATATATGATAGTACAGGCAGTCCCCGGGTTACGACGGGTTCCGTTCTTGAGACGCATTGTCAGCTGAAAATCGTCGTAAGCCAGAACATCCTCAAAATCCTAAGAAAACCTTACTTTTAAAGCTTTGGGTGCATTAAAAATTATATAAATGCATTCTTATTGTATTTTTCATAAAAAAAACTTCAAATATTGATTATTTTGCATTTTTGGTGTTATATTTCTTGTGCCAGATCAGTGTTGTAGGTGTCGTAACCCTGGAAATAATTTCTGATGAATATAATTGGGACTGCCTGTATTTTAAAGAAATACAATAATCTATCCATTTCACTCTTTTAAATATGGATAACACTCTCTTGCTCTTTTGCCACAGAAGGTATGTATATAACTCTAATTACAAAAATTGTATGTGGTGGTATTTTAAAGAGATAAAAATAACCTTTCCATTTCACTTTCGTGAGGATAACTCCTCTCTTTTACTGAGATGAGAGAATTTTTATGGTAGATGTATGTGTTTATTAATGTTTTCAAATAATAATAATAATAATAATAATAATAATAATAATAATAATAATTACCCTTAAATGCTGAAGCGGTATTTTAAAAATCGTCTCCCGTATGCCGGCAACGTTAGCGAGTTAGCGCTGAAGTGGAAAAAATGTTTTTTTCAAAAAATCACACCACGCTTAGTTTTCGAGAGTTCATTTTTGGCTCCTTTTTTTATCACTGCCTGAAGTGTAGTATGCAACCATCAGAAATGAAAAAAAAATATCATTATCATGTACAGGCGGCCCTCGGTTAGTGGCAGGGGTTCCGTTCCTGGCCACCGACGCCAAGCGATTTTCGACGCTGAGCGATTTTAAAGCCTACGGCCGCCGCACACCTTCTTTCGAAACTCTAGACCAGTCAAAGGCGCCGTAATCCCACAACGGCGCAATAAGTAAAATTATATTTATGCTGTATAGTACTATAGAATTTACTGTACAGTACATGTGGGTGTCTAGAGTATGTAAAGATATAATAAAGTTTATACAGTGTACAGGTAGCTGTAGTGTTCAGGTTACGATCATTAGTCTTACGATAGTCCGATTTTATGAGAGATCAAATTACAATGGCCTAACTTTTTCCATCTTCTAGTTACATAAGTTCAATAACAGCAAAAGAGAATGATGAAAGTATGGTTTTAACGTTATACTCGTTGCGTGAATGTGTACAGCCATGAACAACCGTACGAGAAAAGACTTTTTTTTTCTAAGTACAACCGAACTGGATAACATCTGTTTGGCTTGTATTTCGATCATCGTACTACAGTGCAACATTACCGTATTTGTTATAAATGGCGTTATGTATAGAATAGAACTGAGATATCTTAATGTAATAACTTTATTCGCTATAGATCAGAGATCAATATAGATTAAAGATCAATCGGGAAATATACCGTTAAATTTAAACCTAGTTATAACTGAAGCTGAGAAAACTGTTCAAGCTGCTAATGACTATTATCGTACATCGGCAACAAGGATAAAACTGCAGTAAACGTCTGCCATCACACACAACTGTAGATAAAATTGGGATAAAATAATTTTAATCAAAACTACTGTGCTTGAAAGAACACATTTTACTGTTGGTTTCACGCCGTTATAAGATAAATAACGTAAAGTTCGTATTACGATGATATAAAGGATTATTGCGAACGGAATCACATAATTTTTTACACAATAAACATGCCGCCAACGTAATCTGTTAACGAAAAAAATAGTAGTTCACATTCACAACGAGACATATTCAATAAATATTTCCACCTAAAAACACGCTGTATAAGGAAAAATAACTTTGTCTCATATAAGTCAAGTATATAGATATTCGTTTATACTAGCTAGAAGCAAGAGCATTCGCTCAGAATTGCGTTATGGTGAAACAAACTTGTATTCATCAGCTGATTTCAAACCACAACATTGGCCGCTCCGCGGAATACGGGCTTAAGTTTGCCGTGGTATTTTAAAATACAATAATATGAGAATACATACAATATTCTTGGATACAGCGAAATAATGTATAACTTTTTAAAGGATTTATGGAAAAGATGCATAATTAATAAAATAACACAATGCATTTTTCGGAACTGGCGGACAAGAACGAACATGAAAACCATCCCCTGACAACGTGGACGTAGTTACAAAGGCTTCCTTAATTTGTATCTTATTTCTGTACAAAAATGAAAATACCTTTACGTAATATATTTTCATACACATTTTAAACATAAAAGCATAAACATTTGAAAAATCGACACATCGATCGCTAAATTTGCACTCTTTTTAACTCGATATTTTCGGAAGAGCGGCAGACGGCGGCATACAAGAACGAACTTGAAAAACACATTGTAGTCGATAACTTGAAGGGGAGTTTCAAAAGCTGCCTTTTTATCATATTTCTGTACAGAAATAAAAATAACCTATTCGTAATACATTTTCATACACATTTTAAACACAAAAGCATAACATTTATAAAATCGACACATCGATCGCTAATTTGCACTTTTTTTTTAAATCGATATTCTCGGAAGAGCGGCAGGCGGCGGCATACAAGAACGAACTTGAAAAAAACATCGTAGTCGATAACTTGAAGGGGAGTTTCAAAAGCTGCCTTTTTATCATATTTCTGCACAGAAATAAAAATACCCTATTCGTAATACATTTTCATACACACATAAACATTTGAAAAATCGACACATCGATCGCTAAATTTGCACTCTTTTTAACTCTATATTTTCGGAAGAGCGGCAGACGGTGGCATACAAGACGACTTGAATAAAACATCGTAGTCGATAACTTGAAGGGGAGTTTCAAAAGCTGCCTTTTTATCATATTTCTGCACAGAATAAAAATCCCTATTCGTAATACATTTTCATACACATTTTAATCATAAAAGCATAAACATTTATAAAATCGACACATCGATCGCTAATTTGCACTTTTTTTTAAATCGATATTCTCGGAAGAGCGGCCAGGCGGCGGCTTACAAGAAAGAACATGAAAAAACATCGTATTTGATAACGTGAAGGGCAGTTTCAAAAGCTGCCTTTGTATCATATTTCTGTACAGAAATAAAAATGCCTTTCACGTAATACCATTTTCATACACATTTTAAACAAAGCATGAACATTTATAAATCGACACATCCATAGCTACATTTGCACTTATGTAACTCGATATTTTCGGCATAGAACAGCGTCAGAGGCATATATTTTACCCTAATACCTACGTAATAACTCTCCATAAAATTTGTTAATATAATTTGCATAACCTTTATGGTCTGAACGGCATTTCTACAAATGTATGAACTCGTTAGACAACGGCGCTAGCGGCGCTGTTAACTGAAATTTGTGCCGTAAAGATACCTTTAAAATGCCTTATTTTTTAATGAATGATGAACGACCGCCGTAAAACCGATTCGCCGTTGAGTGATTGCGCCGTTAACCGCGGGCTGCCTGTATAAATATTGGGATATATGATGCGCAAAAAAAAATTTCATATATAATTGAATACAAATCAGGCTGTGAGCAAAACGGTTAAAGCTAATGAGTTAATGTTTTTTTTTCGTTGTATTGTACACTAAATTGCAATCATTTTGGTATATAACACATTGTAAAACAATCAAGGCAACACAGAGAAAATATTATCACAAAATGATGCATGAATTCGTAATGCACGGACATAAAAAAAAAGCTGTTTTCAAAAATTTATCATAAATTGAAATATTGTGCTAGAGACTTCGCGTTTCCTGCAAAATGAAGGTAATTGATTGAATATTACTAGACTGTAAGTGTTGTAGCTTACAATTGCAGTTTTTGACCATTTCGGTCGAGTTAAAGTTGACCGTTATTTATATGAAAATATTTCAAAACTGATAAAAGCTACAACCATAGGTTGTTTTTAGTTGTATTCTACATGAAATTGCACACATTTTCATATATAAAACTTTATGTAACGGCTAATTTAAAAATGGTGCAAACATTACGACAATCGGACGAAAAAATTTAAGATTTTTTCGGAAGAGTTAAGCGCGGACGAGGGGAAAAAGTTTATTTCATAAATTGTGCTAGAGACTTCCAATTTGTTGCAAAATAAAGGTAAATGATTGAATATTACTAGAATGTAAGAGTTTTAGCTTACAACTGCGTTTTGCCATCATTTCGTTCGAGTCAAAGTTAACCGAAGGTTGAAATTTTGGCACTTATCGTTATTTATATGAAAATATTTTAAAACTGATAAAAGCTACAGCCATGGGTTGTTTTTAGATGTATTCTACATGAAATTGCGCACATTTTCATATATAAAACTTTATGTAAAGGCTAATTTAAAATGGTGCAAGCATTATGACAATCGGACGAAAAAATGTCTGATTTTTTTCAGAAGTGTTACCGCGCGGACGTAAAGAAAAAAATTTTTTTTTTTCATAAATTCACCATAAATCAAAATATTTTGCTAGAGACTTCCAATTTGTTGCAAAATAAAGGTAAATGATTGAATATTATTGAATGTAAGAGTTTTAGCTTACAATTGCGATTTTTTTACCATTTTGGTTGAGTCAAATTTGACCAAAGGTTGATATTTTGGCACTTACCATTATTTATATGAAAATATTTTAAAACTGATAAAAGCTACAACCATTGGTTGTTTTTAGTTGTATTCTACATGAAATTGCACACATTTCCATATATAAAACTTTATGTAATGGCTAATTTAAAATGGTGCAAACATTACAACAATCGGACGGAAAAATTTATGATTTTTTCGGAAGTTACCGCACGGACGTAAGGAAAAAGTTTTTTTCATAAATTCACCATAAATTGAAAAATTGTGCTAGAGACTTCCAATTTGTTGCAAAATGAAGGTAAATGATTGAATATTACTAGAATATAAGTGTTTTAGCTTACAATTGCGTTTTTCGACCATTTCGGTAGAGTCAAAGTTGACTGAAGGTTGAAATTTTGGCACTTATCTTTATTTATATGAAAATATTTCAAAACTGATAAAAGCTACAACTATGTGTTGTTTTTAGTTGTATTTGACATGAAATTGCACACATTTTCATATATAATACTCTATGTAACGGCTAATATAAAATGGTGCAAAAATTATGTCAAGTGACGAAATAATTTCCGAGATGTGTCGCTGATACTTTTTAGTGTGAGAAGAAAGAAATTCGCGCTTGCACGCCTGGGTAACGATTGTAAACCAAAACAACGCCTTGATCCGTTGAGCTCCACATCCCCCAAGGTGCGTGATTCAAAAGTTTTTGCCTAGTAGGCCTATAACTATTTTTCCACGAATTTTTAAGAAAACTTTTATATCGACGTATCATACGTCCAATCGGCACCCAACAGACAACTTATATCGACGTTTAATACGTCCAATCGGCGTTAAAGGGTTAATAATAATAATAATAATAATAATAATCAATAATAATAATAATAATAATAATAAAATAATTATAATAATATAACTGTAATTTCAAATGAAAATTAATAATAATAATAACAAAATAATTATAATAATAATATAACTGTAATTTCCAATGAAAATTCTTTCATTCCTCTTTCTTTGTATCCATTTTCCTACCTTCTCTTGACCCAACAGAAGCTCAGAACTTGGGAAGCAGTCAAATATGTCACATAATGTGACAGGGGAGGGAGCAGTGCCATATAATGGTCAACAATTTTAGTGGTTTTTATGCAATTTCTCTCTCTCTCTCTCTCTCTCTCTCTCTCTCTCTCTCTCTCTCTCTCTCTCTCTCTCTCTTTTTATTGAGATGAGATAATCTTTATGGTGCATGTATGTAATAAGTTTATTTTCCAATAATAATAATCATAATAATACACATATAATATGTATACTGATAATACTATAACTGTTATTACAAAATTTATATGTGAGTACAGTGGTCCCCCCGTATTCGCGGGGAATTGCGTACCAGACCCCCCCCGTGAATAGTTAGAACCTGCGAATGTTTGGAACCCTTATAAAAATGCTAAAAACAGCCTATTTTGTTAGTTAAAACTCTAGAAAAACCCACTAAAAATTTTCATACATGGTTTTTTAAATAGTTTTATCACAAAAAGTGCATTTTATGATGAAATTCATAAAAAAAAAAACATGAATTTGTGGATATTTATCATAGAAAAATACCGCAAATGCGCGAATTTTCCGCGAAGAATGCAGGGAAACGTTCCCGAGAGAAATCCGCGAATGTGTGAGTCCGCGAATCTGGAGAACGCGAATAAGGGGGGTCCACTGTATTTCAAATACAATAATCTTTCCATTTCACTCTTTTAAATACTGTAAGGACAACTCTCTCTCTCTCTCTCTCTTTAAGGGTACTAATGTTTATTAAGATTACTTTGAAATTATATTAACATAATTTCTAGGATTAATGCAGTAATATGATAATAATTTAAGGTGAATTTGATGTAGAATGTTACATAAGATATACATTTGGTGCTTCTATTTCTCTCTCTCTCTCTCTCTCTCTCTCTCTCTCTCTCTCTCTCTCTCTCTCTCGTCTCTCTCTCGGTCCTCCTCTCTCTCTCTCTCTCTCTCTCCTCAGCAAAAGAATTGATAAACAGACAAATAGATACTTGCTCAGCCCTCTCTTTCTCTCTTCTCTGGAAAAGATATATGTATGTTTTTATGGAAGGGGAAGAAGTTTTGCCTATAGAAATTCATTTCAATCTTTTGATATCATAAGGAGTTATACTCTCTCTCTCTCTCTCTCTCTCTCTGTTATTGGCTGTTTATATATTTCTAATGGTAAAATGTTTCAGATGACTTTGAAATGAAATTAATAATACCAATTCAATGGTATATTTGATGTAGGAAATATACATTTGGTATTTGAACTTTCTAAATAGGCAGATATAAGCATTTTTGGAGGGGACTTCTAACTATTCGTGGGTCTGAGCTATTTGTGTTTGTGTCTGGTACCCATCCACCGCGAATACAGGGGGAACACTGTATACTCTATACTACATACACGGTATAGTAATTTATTAATATAAGCCTATTCTGGAGGCTTAATACATTCTAACTATATCAGTAGGAAAAAACTGGCCACGAAACAGGAATCAGATTAGGACCGACACCAGCATAGTAATTGAGTGATGTCAGGCTGCTGATGCCTATGTATAATTTTGAAATAAAAACATAGTGAATGTGCATCTTTTCTGTGGAACTTTTAAAAATTATACATTACTGTATCCAATAATATTGCATGATTATATTATTGTATCATAAAATACTAACAAAGTGGTCAATGTTTTGGTTTGGAAATCAGCTGATGGCAAATATGAGTTTATTTCACAGCATTGAACTCAATTCAGAGCGAATTGTCTTGCTTCTAGTTAGCATAAAAGAATATCTAGATACTTTACTTATATGAGACAAGGTCATTTTTTGTTATATGACTTGTTTTCAAGTTGAAATATGAATTTAATACTAAATTATTTTTTTAACAGATTGCATTGTGGGCATGTTTATTGTGTAAGAAAAATTACACAATTCCATTTGCTATTTTCACATGATTTCAGAGTAGTATGAGCTTTACCGTTATGTTACGTATTTATATTTTATTGGCGTAAAAACAACAGCAAAATGTGTTCTTTCAAGACCTGAAGTTTTGATTAAAATTATTGTCTCTCAATTTTATCTATGGTTGTGTTTGATGGCATAATTTTACGGTAGTTTTATCTTTGTTGCCGATGCATGATAATAGTCATTAACAGCTCAAAAAGTGTTCTCAGCTTCAGCTACATCTTGGTTTAAATATAACAGTATGTTTCCTTGCTGATCTTTGATCTATAGTGAATAAAGTTATTACCTAAAAATATATCAGTCCTATTGTACATAACGTCATTTATAACATAATTACAGTAATTGTTTACTATCGTATAATGGTTGAAATACAAGCCAAATGGATGTTGTTATCCAATTCAGTTGTACTTAGCAAAATGTTTCTCGTTCAGTTGTTCATATTTACGCAATGGGTATAACAATACTTTCATCATTCTCTTTTGCAGTTTTTTTAACTTATTTAACTAGTAGATGGGATAAAGTTAGGTTATTGTAATTTGGTCTCTCTTGCTCCTTGATTGTAGGTACACAGCTGCCTGCCCCCATTATGAGTGAAATTTTTAAATATTTTCAAAATATTGTTGTATCAGTATTAATTCCTAACCCCATCGTAAAATTGGATTATCAGAAGATGAATTATTGTAAGATGAATTATTGTAACTTGAACACTACCTGTAGTCCCTCAAAGCTGACATGGAAAGAGCTTTTCATTTCTGTAAAAGCATAGAAAATCCACTATCAACTCTGAAATTCAGTGGTGAGAAACACTGTTGACGACTCCAACTATAGTAGGTGGCCCACTTGCCCTGATAAACTGCTGACAAAGACCTTCTGAGATAACTGGACATCTGGCCTGCTGCTTTGTGAGAAAAGCTTCTCGCTCTCAGGAGATACTTGACAGACTCCGGCCCTGAAGCAACAGAGATCTTACCAACTGGTGGAATATTTCCTCATGAGGCTGGCAAGAGAGGCTCCATGGAGGATTATCCATGCTTTCAGGAACCTGAGGATGGCTTCCACCTTACTCTCCACAAGGTGGTAACGGAATATACTGCACATAGAATAAAAATAAAAATACTGCAACTACTATACACTTACTTATTCTACAATGAAGTACAATTTAATAAAATTGATAGGATTTCAAATGCAACAAAACAAAAGTTTAAACAGAAAACTAACCATCCCAGTGAGTGAGCAACTGTTCTACCATTTGCAATCGATCCATAGATAGCGTTGCAACAAGAGTTACATCATAACCATCACTTGTGGGATCATACTCAAAATCCAAGAAAAATAAATGAGTACGGTAATTTGTGTGGCGGGCACGACGAAACTCGTAGCATTCATCTTCTTCATTCAACTGTGAAAATAAAGAATCAAGTTTCTTGTTAAACCAAGAAAGGAAACAAACCATTTTCACATTCAGTTAAACCAACTGTGATTTCAATTACATATTTTATTTATATGTGCATGAGGATTTTAACCTTCATCCATATCTACATTCTGTGACTTGTCTTAAAAAATTCAATCATGCATGAATATAACTACATTTAACTAAAACGTTTTATCAGAGATAACTTTAATAAACTTTCTTCAAAGGTATAGTACTAATATTTTCTAATGAAATGAAAGAGTATATAAATTTAAAAGTATTTTTTTCCAAATACAAACCTCTTATGCTATTTATGCATCACTATTAATCACCACTATATAGTCAAGAGAAGTCATTTATGAATGCTTAAGGGGAAGCCTCGACACCATAAGAGCTCATTCAAACTTTTATCACTTATTCTGCAACTAATAACAAAAATTCACTCATGGGGAAATTTAGAAATTCAACCTCTTAAGTTTGTTTGTTTTGCAGTTGAAAAACTCAAGATGTAACTTTTCAAAATTAATATGAAAAATAATAGTTGCACAAAGAAGTGACTTTCCCGACGACAAAATAAAGATATGTATGCATATTCTTATGATGTTGCTTTCACAATGCATATCTTCCTCTCAATAACTATGAAATGTTGTAAAAGTGTTTGCAATATTTTCAGATTCAATATTATTTTTGCTTAGAGTTAACATGTTTTAATAATGTGTGTTCAGAATTAACAAAAAATGTTATGTGAAGTTAAGGAATAACGTAGAATGTGAAAAGGGAAAGAAATTAGCATTGTCAGTTCAAAGCAGGAAATTGCTGTCATCACTTGAGATAAGAGGAACTCGAGTTCTCCATTTTGATTTGCAATCCTGTCAATCATATGATGCACATGAATGTTTCGGACTTGTGTGTCTGTCGAGAAACCAAGTGAAGATTTCACCATTTTTCAGTAAAGTTGTATCAAGCTGGTCAGCAACCGCACATAACCCTGTGACAGCCAAGTCTTTTTCTAACTGCCTTGGAGAGTACAGTGGTCGCCCCGTATTCGTGGGAAATGCGTACCAGACCCCTCCGTGAATAGTTAGAACCCACAAATAGTTGGAACCCTTAAAAAAATGCTTAAAACCTCATGTTTTGTTACTTAATAAAAAAAATGTGTATACATACCTAGTATTTTTAATATTTTTATCACAAAAAGTGCATTTTATGATGAAATTGATAAAAAACAGAAATTTGTGGATATTTCTCATAGAAAATACCGTGAATAAGCAAATTTTCTGCAAATAATGTGGGGAAATGTTCCAGAGAGAAATCTGCGAATGCGTGAGTCTGCGATTCCGAAGAACAAGGAATTGGGGGATCCACTACACGGTTACACTTTGCTCTCCTTCCAAGCCAGTTGTTTTTCATTGCGCCCGTGTTCTGTTCTTTCACTGTGTTGTGTGATAGTATTTTTGGGTTATGGCTTCCTCTGAGTCTCCAAGTCCTCGCCAGCACGTGCCCAAGCATTGAAGGGTTCCCGTGCTTGAGATTTTTGGCTCCCTACAGCTACGGATCCGCACACAACTCGCAGTTGTACAGTGTTGAGTCCTCTCCCGGAATGTTGTGCCTTGCCTAAGGCTCAGTGGAAGTTATTTTATAAAAAGAGGGAGCATCTCAGAGTTTGGACTCTTCCTTCTTGGGAGAGATTTTCTTCGCCTCTTCAGGAAGATGTGGCTGCTCCTTCGTTTGATGCTAATTCTGGTGTTCCTGTGTCTCATTCCTTTCCTTCCCTTAATATTTCATTTTTAAGAGACTTATTGTCTTAAATCACATAATAATAACTATTATTTATGATTTTAATCCCACTTTCTCTCTACTTATTGTTTTGAAAGAATTTTAAGATGACAGCTGTGTCTCGTTCCCGAAATCATTTGCCCAACCATTTTGGGCCAAAGCACTGATCAGTTTCCAAACTATGAGAGCAAATTTTGTTCATTCCAGTATCAGAGACCATTCACGTTTGTTAGTCCCTCCTCTCTATCCTGTATGAGAGAATTTTGATTTCACATAAACTTAAAGATTTTATACTTAGTGGTTGGTCACTCATAAATTTTAGATTTGGTATTTCTTATATTTATTTACCTGTGGAATCTGAACAGACATTGTAAAAGTGTAACAGGTGCCTCGTGTGTGTGTTTATTGGTGATTTCGAAAAAGGCCCTCTAAAATTGGTGTACCAAGGTAAGAGTTCTTTAATAAGGTCAGTGCACTAAACTTAAACCTAAAAAGTACTTGAAATACTGAAAGTACTTAGGTTATTCAGGGATATATTTTCCATCTTTTTACATTTTGGTGTTGGTGAATTTTTTGTGTGCATTTATCCATTTTTCATATTAAAGTGATTTTTTTGTGCATTTATCCATTTTTCTTATTAAAGTGTTTAAATTTACATTCACAACTTGATTACAGTAAGTGTTTTCATTCGTTAGTCATTACAAACTTAACTGAGTTTAACACTTATGAGTTAATTTGCATTTACTTACAATTCTTTTCAAGTTTTTATTGTTGTTCAACATTTGTGAATTAATTTTCAAATTTTGATTGTTACTCAGCACTTTGAATTTTACTTGAATAGTTTAATTTTTTTATTTTTGTGATAAATTAATTTTCTTGATAGAATTAATTTTGGTTTAATTTTACTTAATAATTGATTCAAGAAATAATTAGACTTTGTGTTGTTTTCAAGTAAAATAAATTTCCCTGAGACTGAATTTCACTTACAGGTGGCCCGCGGTTAACGGCGCAATTGCTTATCAGCGAATCGGTTTTACGGATGTCATCAAAAATATTCTTTAAAAAAATAAGTATTTTATGGTATTTTTACGGCAAAACTTTTGGTTAACAGCGCTGCTAGCACCATTATGTCTAACCATAAAGGTTATGCAAATGATATTAAAATTTTTTATTGAGAGTTAGTATTAGGTATTAGGGTAAAATATATGCCTCTGACTCTGTTCTATGACGAAAATATCTAGTGAAATAAGTGAACATTTAGCTATGGATGTGTTGATTTATTAATGTTCATGCTTTTATGTTTAAAATGTGTATGAAAATGTATTACATATAGGGTATTTTTATTTCTGCACATAAATATGAAACAGATGCAGCTTTTGAAACTGCCCTTCACGTTATCAAAGAGAAAGTTTTTTCATGTTCGTTCTTGTGAGCCACTGCCTGCTGCTCTTCCAAAAATATAGAGTTAAAATGAATGCAAATTGAGCGATCGATGTGTCAATTTTATAAATGTTCATGCTTTTATGTTTAAAATATGTATGAAAATGTATTGTGTATAGGATATTTTTATTTCTGCACATAAATATGATACAAAAGGCAGCTTTTGAAACTGCCCTCCAGTTTTCAAAGAGTATGTTTTTTCATGTTCGTTCTTGTGAGCCGCTGCCTGCCGCTCTTCCAAAAATATAGTGAAAAAAATTGCAAATTTAGTGATCGATGTGTCGATATTATAAATGTTCATGCTTTTATATCTAAAATGCGTATAAAAATATATTACATATAGGGTATTTTTATTTTTGTACATATATATGATACAAATTAAGGCAGCTTTTGTAACTGCCCTCCACGTTATCAGAGGATGTTTTTTCATGATCCTTTTCATCTGCCGCTGTTCTGAAACATGCATTGCATTTACAAAGACTTCACATGGTTATATTTTATTAACCCTTTAACACCTATTGGACGTATCAAATGTCAATATAAATTGTCTGTTGGGTGCCGATTGGACGTATGGTACGTCAATATAAAAAAGTTTTTTAAAAAATTAGCGGAAAAATAGTTATAGGCCTACTAGGCAAAAACTTTTGAGCCACGTGCCTTGGGGGATGCTGGGAGCTCACGGATCAAAGCGCTGTTTTATTTACAAAAGTTACCAAGGCACGCAAGCGAGAATTTCTTTCTTCTTGCACTAAAAAGCATCAGTAACACATCTGAGAAATTATTTTGTCACTTTGACATAATTTTTGCAACATTTTAAATTAGCCATTACATGGAGTATTATATATGAAAATGTGCGCAATTTCATGTAGAATACAATTAAAAAAATACCCATGATTGTAGCTTTTATCAGTTTTGAAATATTTTCATATAAATAACGATAAGTGCCAAAATTTCAACCTTCGGTCAACTTTGACTCTACGAAATGGTAAAAAAATGCAATTGTAAGCTAAAACTCTTATATTCTAGTAATATTCAATCATTTACCTTCATTTTGCAACAAACTGGAAGTCTCTAGCACAATATTTCGATTGATGGTGAATTTATGAAAAAAACTTTTTCCTTACGTCCGCGCGGTAACTCTTCCGAAAAAATCTGAAATTTTTTCGACCAATTGTCGTAATGTTTGCACCATTTTAAATTAGTCGTTACATAAAGTTTTATATATGGAAATGTGCGCAATTTCACGTAAAATACAACAAAAAACAACCCATGGTTGTAGCTTTCATGTTTTGAAATATTTTCATATAAAAAACGATAAACATGAAATATTTTCATATAAAAAACGATAAGTACCAAAATTTCAACTTCGGTCAACTTTGACTCGACCGAAATGGTCGAAAAACGCAATTGCAAGCTAAAACTGTTACATTGTAGTAATATTCAATCCTTTACCTTTATTTTGCAACAAATTGGAAGTCTGAAGCAAAATATTAATATTTCAATTTATGGTGAATTTATGAGCAAAACTCTTTCCTTATGTCCGCGAGGTAACTCTTCCGAAAAAATAAGAAATTTTTCGTCCGATTATCGTAATGTTTGCACGTTTTATATTAGCCGTTATATAAAGTTTATATGAAAATGTGCACAATTTCATGTAGAATACAACAAAAAAAAACACATGGTTGTAGCTTTTATCAGTTTAGAAATATTTTCATATAAATAATGATACTAAATAGAAAAAATTCGACCTTTGGTCAACTTTAACTCGACCAATATGGTCAAAAACTGCAATTGTAAGCTACAACACTTACAGTCTAGTAATATTCAATCAATTACCTTCATTTTGCAACAAACATGAAGTCTCTAGCACAATATTTCGATTTATGGTGAATTTTTTAAAACAAAACTTTTTTCATGTCAGCGCGTTACGAATTCATGCATCATATTGTGATAATATTTTCTGTGTTGCTTGATGGTTTTACAATTTGTTGTATACCAAAATCATTGCAATTTAGTGCACAATACAACAAAAAAATAATTAACTCATTAGCTTTAACCATTTTGCTCACAGCACGATTTGTATACAATTATATATGAAATTTTTTTTGCAGTCATATATTCCAATATTTATATATGATAATGATATTTTTTTCATTTCTGATGGTTGCATACTAAACTTTAGGCAATGACAAAAAAAGGAGCCAAAAATGAACTCTTAATCTTGAAAATCAAGCGTGCTGTGATTTTTTTAAAAAACATTTTTCCCCGCTTCGGCACTCTCTCGCGAATGCCGCCAGCATACGGGAGACACTTTCGGAAATAACGGCTCGGCGTATAAGGGTTAAGTAATTTACTAATATAAGCCAATTGTGGTCAATGTTTTGATTTGGAAATCAGCTGATGGCGAATACAAGTTTAGTTTGCCATGTTTACATTTTATAGCTGTATTTAACTCAATTCGAAGCGAATTGCCTTGCTTCTAGTTAGCATAAAATATCTAACTACTTTACTTATATGAGACAAGGTTTTTTTGTCATTATACGACATGTTTTTAAGTCAAAATATGAATTTAATACGTCTCGTGAACTAAATTATTTTTTTCGTTAACAGATTGTGTTGTGGGCATGTTTATTATATAAAAATGTTACGGGATTCCATTCAGTATTTTCACTTAATTTCTTCGTAGTACGAGCTTTACCGTTAGTTACATCACTTATCTTTTATCACCGTGAAAACAACAGTAAAATGTGTTCTTTCAAGACCTGAAGTTTGATTTAAATTATTCTCTCAATTTTATTTACGGTTGAGTTTGATGGCATAAGTTTAGTGGAGTTAAATCTTTGTTGCTGATGCATGATAGCAGCTCGAAAAGTGAGCTGTGTTTGTGGAGAGGCGGGAGATGAGGAAAAACTGTTGTATGTTCAGCTGGACACCATTCTTTCTTGCTCAAGTCACTTCTCAGTCGTTTTAGTTGTGGGTGGTCTTAAGGGGGCCGGCCAGCTAATGCCATTTTTTAAGGACAGGACTTTGATATTCATACCACTTAAGGGGGCCGGCCAGAACCCCTAAATATGGGGGTATAGGGTGAAAAATGCAAAGTCATGAAAAAACTCATGTAGCTTCATATGGCAATTGAGAATATGTAAACGAAATATTTCGTCAAAATTCCTCTTACTTTCGTAGTTACAGGGTAATTAGTAAACGTAACTCAATAAGCCTAAAACATTCATCCGCACAAGAAAATGCAATATTTCTTCTGTTATCGTAAATTTAGATAATTATTGTTAAAGAAATTGTGAGAAATGGCATGTGTAGAGATTCCGTGGGTGGCAGAGGGGAGTATCGAGTTCAACCTCGATCAGTGCGAGCACAGACTTCAAGTAGTCTGCACGTTCGAGTTTTACCTCTGACATTCGCTTGCTTTTACATGTGTTTATCTATGTTTCGGGAGCAATTTCATCATGCCAATGAGGAAAAGACAAGGAAAACATCTCGCTAACATAAAGACAAAGAAAATTCGCTCTAATATGATTACAGAATATCATAATATATGCGATATTAGCGTAGTTAGTGAAGAGAGAGGGAGGGTTGCGTAGTAAGTAAACGCCCCCGTCTTGCCTGAAGCACACGTCACACTGTCCCCCAGGCTACGATCTTTGAGCAAAGGGATCTTAATTTATGATAAATAACATAGTTTTGGTTTATTAATACCCAAAAAGGAATATGAAATTCATAATAATCATGATTTATTAACATTGTCTTTGTCAAAAGAGAGTACACCTTCAAATTTCACTTCATGACATTCTCTTGCATTTACGTTTGTTTATTTTTGTTTCGGCAAGAATTTCATCATGCCAAAACGAAAAATACTAGGAAAACATCTAGCTAACATACAGAAGAAGAAAATTCGCTCTAATAAGCCGAGTTAGTGAAGGAGAGAGAGAGAGATTTGCGTAGGAAGGAGCCCCGTCTTGCCTGACGCAGTGCCCCAGGCTACGATATATGAGCAAAGGGATCATCATTTATGATTAAATTATGATAAATAAAATAGTTTGGGTTTATTAATACACAAAAAAGAAATATACATTCATAATAATCATTATTTATTAACATTGTCGTTATAAAAATACGAAGAAAAACTTTGAACGCCCATATCTCAAAACTATAGTTATTGACCTTCAAAATCTATCTTCTCACTTAGTTTTAAAGCTATAACATTGGAATTTGGCCTTTTTCCAATTTTTTTTTCGTCTTTTTTATATAGATTTTGTTTTCCTAATTTATAGGGTTTATTTTTTATCATAATTAAAAATTCATATCTTGCAAAAAAATTACTTTTAGAAAAAAAAACTCCTCATTTGATTGGAGGTCTACATCAGGTCTATATATGGTAGTAATCCCAGGTCTTAATATTAAATATCAAGGGAAGGAGAATAGAATTTTGAAAAATGGTTATTTTCAGGATAAATCGCCCTGGCGTCACAAAACCGAAGGTCAGAGCCGAAAATCATATGCATTCTCCAAACCGCATATGATTTTCGCCTCTGACCTTCGGTTTTGTGACGCCAGGGTGATTTATCCCGAAAATAACCATTTTTCAAATTCTATCTCCCTTGATATTTGATATTAAGACCTAGGATTACTACCATAT